>NW_010227613.1:0-2593 GCF_000690775.1 Eurypyga helias | reverse complement strand
GCCCCTCGGGCTGCGGCACATGCGCAGTGCGGAGACGGGAAGAGGCGGGAAGGGCTGAGGTATTACCTCAGTTTTTACGAGCTTCCCTGTCTTTTCCTCCAACTCTCCTCCTCCACTGGGGCGTGGGGAGGTGGGCGAGCGGCCGCGTGGTACTTTACTGCTGGCCGAGGTGAAACCACGGCACTCAGCTACAAAAATCAGCTTCTCCACATCTCCATGGCTAGAAGGAGGAGGCAAAGCCTTCATCCATCCCTTCTCGCTCTTCCCTGCCCTAGCCAGCCTGGAAGCTCCTTGGAGCAAGGACTACACTTATCTAACAGACCCCAACCCCTGCAGCACATCTGACCTTGTAACAGTCTTTTTTTTTCAGGCTGTTTTGGAAACACCAGGAAGGAGCTGTGCTTGTCTAATGGTGGCCAAAAGGAACTTCACTGCGCAAGAGGAGAAGCCGCTGTGGTGTCTGGTACTTCCCTGTCACAGGCCAGCCCCTAAGTCTTAAAGCACATTGCATTTCCTTAGTCATGGCAAAAAGATTTTTGTGTAAAGGCACTCAGATCAGGCAACATCCAGTCTCAACAGCAATAATGAGTTAAGCTGGCTGAAAACGAGTTGGGAGGGAAATGCTTCAGCTAGAAAGTGCTGGAATACATCTGCTTTTCAAGAGTTGTTGACTTTTTTGACAAAACAAAAAAAACCTCCAACTGGAAAATAGCCACTTTGCATCAAAAACCTGATCAGGAAAGAGAACAGGAGACTTCTCACCCTGTGGTTAAAATAATCTCTCCAAATGGAATATTTGCACTGTTCAGTTTCATTTTGTCATGAATTTCTTATTGACACAGGAAAATATTTCCCAGCCAGCTCCATTGATGAGCAGTCAGGCTGTGCTGCCAGCCTGAGAAGTGACACTGCACCCCAAGCACAGTGTTCTGCTGTGGGGCCCCACATGGGCCCACGCTTGCCCCGACGTGCCTTTGCTCCTGGCTAGGGTTTCACATGGCCCCCGGCTGCCTCGCACCAGCTGGAGACCCACAGGACACATCACGGCCCATGTCTCCACAACTCCAAGCCAGCAGCACCGTTTTGTATGCAAAAATCCTTGCTCTGGTGATGTCCAGGCCCTGCTTTTGGCTTTACTGAACTCATGGCGGCAAACCCCTAGCACTTCACGATCAACCTGGCCCTTTGAAATGGAGCAGGAGTGGCTGGACAAGCCTGTTGTGCCACCCAACTACCTTAAATGTGCATGTTGGGAAAGCCCAGCACACATCCACGACGTGCCCCGCATTCGCAGGCAGGAGCAGGGTGTGTGCACGCGCCTCTCTGTCCATGAGCCGTTCTGGATGCGGCATGCAACACGAACCAGGGGCTGAAATAGCATCTGCTTTTAGCCGGAAGATGCTGCAACACTCTGACACCCGCCTGCCATGCTAAAAATGCGAGCAGGAACGTTCAGTATCCAGCCAAATTAGCCCTGAGAACAGAAATACCGGCTTCGTACAATTAATCTTCCAGGGGAAGAGAACATCCCCCTGGCCCACCCTTTGGAAACCTGGGACAACCCGAGATGGAGCTCCTCAGTCCCTCACTCCTGAATGACAAACAAGATCAGAACAAAGGCGAGGGCATAAAAGGCAACCCTGCACGGACCCACCACCAAATATAACCCAGGAAGGGGCCAGTGCCTACGAGCAGCAAGACCTCTCTTGTACATGGGTTGCGTAGATTATCCACATGGATTGTCACATTTGTTTACTCAAATGACTTTCTGAAGTGGTTTAGCTACAGCAGAATCTTGTTTCTGTTTTCATTTCCCCTGTACACCCCACCACAGCTTCTCCCCTACAGCAGTCTGCACTCAAGGATAAAGCTTTTACATCCAGGAAAGAAAAATCCCTCAGGTAGTTGTGTTTGCTAAGTTATGGTGTGTTTTGTCTCTTTTTTGGGAGCCTCCTGGTATGGCCAGAATGATGGAGGTCACTTGAAGCAGCCTCTTGGTGACATCGTTTTCCTACTTGTTAGCAAGCCCCTGGCCTGCGCAGAGCCGATGGACATCACACACGACTGAACAATTTATTTATGTGTCTGAAAAGGTGAAATACAGACTCGTATATCGATCAGAAATGTCACAGGAGCACAGCAGAAGGACCCCTGCAAGAGAACAGGCTTTTGTGTTTGAGCAGCCCTTCTCTAACCTTCCTTTGCAATCCAGAGCTGGGAAAGCAGTTCTAACAGAGACGGAGCTGTGAACAGCTTTGACAACAAGGAGAGAGTCAGAGCACTAATGTCATCACTTGTGTGACCCTTCCCATATCTGCCATTGGGACAGCATTGTCAACCAACAGTTTCGTTCAGCACAGATCCTCACTTTTAGACCACATATCAAAAGGGACAGCAGTCCTCAGCGAGTCTGACAAGCCATGAAAAGCCAAACTAAATGCTTTCTCAGGACACAGGGTCTGGTTTTGCATCATACCTTTTGTACTGGTTTTGTGTGGCCACGTTTTGGTAGCAGGGGGCTACAGGGGTGACTATTGTGAGAAGCTGCTGGAAGCCTCCCCCACATCCAATGGAGCCAATGCCAGCCAGCTCC
>NW_010227612.1:9858-23505 GCF_000690775.1 Eurypyga helias | reverse complement strand
CATTCTATGATTCTATGAACTACAGCTAGTAGTTTTGCTATTTTCTGCCCATTAGCTTTTGTAGTCTTTGTATTCACATGAAAACATAGTTAGCTTCTCTGTGTGTCTGATTGTCTAGCTGGGACTTTGATCTGGGAACTGGTGAATTCCATTGTCCTCACCCCTCTCTCAAAGCACTCATTTTTCTCTGTACATATCTGTTCAATACTGCCTCTGCCCTGGGACTGAAATTAATTTGTAGTACTCATTTCGTAAAACTCCCTGGAAACTTGTCTATTTTTTTCCAACTGTCTCAATTTAGATAAGAGATACTACTTTGGCTTACATATTCCCAAAGCCATGCATATTTTGGCCTAATGTGGTTTCATTAGTGTACTTTCATATTGGACATTTTCTTACTAGTGAACAGGTCAGGCAGTTATATGCAATTCACAGCATATGAATTCATAGCATTTGAGTAAAACTGTGTACATGCTACATGATTAAACAACTGTTTAATCCCTAAGAAATGCCTGGAATTTGATTATCCCTCTTCCTCCCATGTTGCCCTCATCCCCACTGTTGCTCCACTCCTCTGTATACAAAACAAATAAGCCTCTCTTTAGCATGACTTGACCTCATAATACAACCATAAACAAGAGAACAAGAAGAAATGCGAATGTTATGAAAGCAGTAATATTTTCTTTTACAGAGTTGTGATGGCAGATCCTCCTCTTGCTGGCTCTGGGAAAGGAGCAGGTACCAAACCGGCAGGGCACTCCCTGCTCTTCAAGCCTTATGCAGTGATCCATGAGACAGGACCAGAGACTGCAAAAACCTGCCTAGCTCCTTCAGAGAAGCATACCCTTGCACTGTCAAATCCATTTACACTAGTCACAAGTCACAGCAAGCCTTACTTTTTCCCTGCTACCTCACTGTGTCCTGTGCTGCCCTTGGAAATTATCTGTGTTCTGTAGCAAATAATTTTTAGGGGCTTGAATTTAACAACAAATGAGGGGGTGGTCCTGCTCTTCTGTCCATATGCCCATACACCTCACTCAACTAATTTAAGGTTTCCTGGAGCTTGACATTGTGGTGATGTTTGCATTATTTGGGTCTCTAGAGAAGCAGCCTCTGTAACCTGCATTTGCAATGGGCACTTCTTTGTTTCTGTGCTCTTGAGATTTTATCCACGTGACTGAGTTAGCTCTGCGTAGTGCTACCGGTTCCTTTCCGGTTACAGAGGTGGAAAGGTGTGACTGGCTGCAATATGATCAAGCCATTCTCATACCTCCATCTTTATTTACACCACATGCGAAAACAATCATGACTGAACACAATGGCATTCAAGAATTCTCAGGATTATGCATTTCTGAGGAGCTTAAAAGAAAAAGGAGGTAAGAGAAAGGCTGTGTTATCAGAAAGGAGGAAGAGGATCCTTCTGTTGCTCAGTGTGTAAACAAATATAAACTAGGTAAATATTTACACATGTATTTTATGAGAAGTCAGTTTGCGCTTATCTGTTGCAAGGCCAACAGAACTCCAATAAAACAAGACACACAATAACTGCAAATGCTGAGTAAACAAAAGTCGTGGCATTTTTTGTTTAAAGGCAGTAGAGTGATTTCAAGGATGCGTACTAACATGATCCTTTATTTTCTTGTGGTTTTAGACCTCAGCAGTCACGTCTCGCAGGTTTCATCATCTCAGCCGTGACATCAAAAACCTTTACAGAAATTAAAGAAAAGCCAAAAGCCTCAGCAGTAAGAACCACAGCAATCCCAGGCTACCAAGAGCTGAAGTTTTTAAGTAGTCATTTCCAGGGAAATAATAAAATAGTATTAAGAATCAGACAGTTTTGACTGCGTAGAAAACAAGAACCATCCTGAAATGTGCTAGCTGAACACTTCGTAATTAAGTAGAAGAGACAGATGCAGGCTGAATACTTACTTTAGTTAAAACTCAGACTATCTTATTCTCTCATTGGCTCTTATACCCTGCAGACCATCACAGCTGCCTGAGATTCTTCAAGTCTGTCACAGGGAAATGAGACTATGCAGTCTGAACAGTACTGTCACTCTAAAAAAATTTTAGGGTGTCTAATATTTAGAGTTACACCAATATAGTAAAACAAATACATGAAAACTTTTTCTTCTATATCATCTCTAGAGATACAATACTAGATCAAGGTGCTGGTGTGCTACACACGAGTACTGGATGCGTTCTATCCGTCCCTTGGGTGACTCAGAACTGAATTTCTGTGTTTCCTGCATTAGTGGAAGCAACTTCAGTTTGCTGACCGACTAGAAAACTTCACAAACCAGACAATTCCGATTCCTTGGTTTCTCTAATTTGCCAACACTCCGAAAGCAGAGGCACAGCTCACACATTCACTAGCCAAACACTGGACAATAATTTCACTGGAGAAAGGAAACAGGGTACCTCAGTCATTCACTCATCCCACTCACCTTTTTCCATAATGCTAAATAGGGGGAATAATATTCTAAATGTGATTCTAAATGTGATTCGAAATAGTGAGATCATGGGAAACTATTTTTAAAATGTAGCGCTCTCAGTTTTGTCCTCTCTTCTGAATTAGATCAGATATTCCCATTACAGTTAGAAAACTGTCTGTCCTGAGCATGGCTACCTGTTGCCGTGGCTGTTTGCTACAGGTCTGGGTGATCGACTGGGTATACACATGCAATACTGTGAGATCTCTGCTTGCCACTGCAAGCAGTGAGGACAAGATTCAGTGTCAGTGCAGTCAGCCCATGGGAGTTTCCGACAGGGCTAGCAACTGACCCTGGAAGATTCTGGTCCCAGATTAGCTTTGAAACCATATATTTTGTGTTCCTTTGGATTAAAGGAGAAAAAAAAAAAAAGGTAGATCTAACCTTAACACAGTTGCTCTAGCATTGCTAAGACCTATTTTTTGATTGAACCCATGCACACGAAAAATTTCCTGTTACAGTCTTTGAACGTTCAGCCTAAGATTCAGCAGAATGAGTAAGTCCGTTTTGCTGTTTACGCGAGAAAATCAGAGCAGCATTGGCATCTGGTGGATTTTACTATGGGCAGCTGTGACTGTGAAGACCAGTCACCATTACTGAGCAGTAACAGCAGTAATTTGTCCAAGGTAGTCAGTTTATTTTTTAAATTCCCAAGGCAGCAACCTTATGTAACGCTGCTTATTTAAACCTGTCAGTCAGTACCTCACCTAAAGTGCAAACATGGAGATGAAACTAGGTAGATGAAATACCTTTGATGTGCTCACATAGAAAGTTTCTGCCTCATTTTTGCAGTCAAAGAGTTATAGGGATTCCTGCAGCACCTTGAGACCTTTTGTGTACCCACTGCAGGTCTGAGCTTTCCAGACACACTGTGTTCTGTGAGTACATGCATAGGACAGTCGCTGTGTGTTCCCAAGTGGCCTCTGGTCATTAGAAAGATGAAAAAAGGGCTTGCTGCTGTCAAAACTACTCATGTACCCAGCTTCTAGCCACTCTCCTTTCCTAGGGCAAGCAAGCTGCATCATACTGGCCTGCCACAGCAACTCATCCAGACCTACAGCATGCTCCAGACAGCTCTCTCCCATGGGCAAATTTTTCAAGCAGTACCAGCCTGTTCCCAGGTCATTGCTAAAAATGGCAGTTGGGAGCAGGCAACTGCCCCTGTCAGGCTAGTTCACCTCACCCACAGCTCTCAACAGGAAAACGGGCAGGCAGGAAACACTAGCCCAGCACAGGCACTGCTGCCAGGGAAGACGTCTGGCAAGGCGTACTGGTTTTATTTGGGATAGAGTTCATTTTCCTCACCGTAGCTTCTAGCAGGTCAACCGCTGCCTAGTGAACACTTTTCCAGAGGCAAATTTCCAGCTCATGGGAGGGGGAATCATTCTTGATATTTATCAAAGGAGATAATTTTAGGAAATATCATTCTGATTTTAGCTGCATGCTAGATGACAAAATTAATATTTAAAGTACATAATTCTATTCCCTATAAAAAAAAAAATCAATCTTTTTTTAAGAAAGCTGGAGATGGCAAAAATCCATCCCTCCTGATGCGGAGGGAACAAACAAGCATAATGCTAGTTTTAGAGCAGTCAACCTGGGCAAATTAGAGACAATTTTGTGGGAGAAAGGAGAAATCAAAATGAAGAACACCAGGAACTGGTTACCATTTGAATAGGAATAAGGATTAATGATTAATAGTTTTTGTACGTTTGTGAGGTTAACTACTCTCCTGGCTTATTAGCAGCACATTTTAGAGCTTGAACTGTGATGTCGAGGGCTGAGCTGCAAACTCCATTATGTGAGCAGAAATTCCAAAAGGAAGGCTAACCCACATGATGCAGGCTAGAAGATAAGCCCTGGCTGCCAACAAACTCACTTGAATCAGGCTTATTACTATGGTGGCAATAAAAGCCATTAACCTACTTGCACTGAACTACCGATTTGGTTTCCCTCTATATTCACAATCTAAAAGGAAAAGCCAGAACTTCTTCATACTCTGCTGAGCAAGTAAAGAAAAGATTTATCCCCTGATGCAATAACAATGCACTACAGGTTCCAAACGCAACCTTGGCCATTTCCCTGCTCTTAATCATGTGTCAAGGTTGCTACAAAACAACAGTTGCTGAAAAGTCTGGCACACAGCTGCAGTGGTGAGGCCAGCATATCCCTGCAGCTCACAGCCTACCAGGGGGAGGGGCAGCCAGCCATCCCTGCCCTGGGCCTGCGTCCTTGCTGCAGCAGCACCGGAGTCTGACCTTGCATCTGAACCTTAATCGGATAAGGGGTGCAAAGTGCAGCTGTACAGTGCTCCAAACTCACACGTGAGCTTAGCCAAAGCCCTGTGCAGAACTCTGAGCGGTAGCCCTGGGATGGGCTTGGCTGCCAGGGCACCATGCCAACAGGTTCCTGCAGTGTCACCCAGCCACAGCCCACAGTGGGCTGCAACCCAGTACCCCGATTTGAATAAGGAGTAGAAGGTTGGGCTCTAATAGTCAACCTGTGCTCATCTCATAAAATTTGTGTGTGTAAAACATGCCATATCAGAGCTGGTGTGAGAAGTCTCCATAAGGAAGTAAGAAGTGAGATACAGGATTAGTTTTCTTTTCCTTCAAAAATCTCTGGTGCACTGGATGCCACCTCCCCTCTCCTGAGCACAGCTACACCTCTGGCACTCACATCCACAGGCAAAACGTCTTTGCAAGCAGATGGACAGATCATCCAAGGGGGTCACCACAGTTAGCATGACCCAGGGCTAGTGGCCCAGCACGTGGCATGTTTTGCTGCTTAGGCAATAACTAGTTACAGTCCATGGAACAAAACCAAATGTAAGCACCATCAAAAACAATGGTATACCTCCATGCACCATTAGCATTACTTCCTGAAGGTGACCTGAAGTACAATATTCTAACTGTACGTTTTCCATTTTATTGACAGACTGCTTTATAACCCTGCTTCCCTCTTCCTTCTTTTAAGAGAATGAATGGAAAAAGCTTAATTTAGCGTACAAATGCACAAGTGACAATGCTTTTATTAGTATGTGGTCTGCAACGACATATCAGTGGTTGTTGATGTTTTCAAGATCTGAAAACTCCATAAATTGGGGTTGTTGGTTTTGATTTTTTTTTTTTGGAATCTACTTCGATCAACTCAGTTATGAAATCTAAATTCTATTTTCTAAGTAAACAAACTTTCTAAACATAAAAGGAAGGGGCTCAGCAGGGTTACTAGAGGCTAGATGCATAAGAGTTTATAATAGAAGCAGTTATGCAAAGCAATGTGCTTAGCCCCGTGCATCTCCATGCAATTTGCTGCATTTGTTGACATTCTAGATACACTAATTCCAAGTCTTTCCTCATTTGGTAGTGTCCCACCTTGATCCTGCTCCCTCCCCATATGGAGCAGATAGTGTGGTTCAGGTATGAGATTTGCTGTTAATTCAGTCACCCTACCGCTAATTCAGAAAAGCAAACATTTAATTCTTGAAAAAGTATTCAGACGATTAACTACCTCAGATTCTATTGCCCAACAAACTTACCACTGCTTGGATAAGGAGAGAAAACAAGTATGAAGTGGCCTACCATAAGCTAAATCTGACTTCTGGAGTCCTTGAAGAACAGAAGGTTTGAGCCCAATCCTTGTTCCTGAGGTGTTAAAACATTTTATTCACAGCTATGTCAGTAACTGGTACAATATTACAATACCTCTATGAGCTCGTGTGGTTCACTCCCTTCTTCCACGGTTATTAATTTAGACCTTCCATTCCTTTCATTGTCCCGAATGCCAACAGCAACTTGAGTAGCCTTCAGCCGCTCGTATTTATTGCATGATGAGCCACACCACTGATAGATTTCCTAAAATAATTAAAAGCACGCACACATTAGCAATAAGATTCAACACTGAGCAATATTAATAAGTTATTAATTTCATAGTTATCATCTTACTGGATCTGAAGCACCAGAACATCAGTGAAACTACATATTTCAGAAATACTTCCCAGAACAGATTTGCTAAGTCACCTAGATACTTGTAATATGAAAGATATTTATGTAATGTAATCTAGCATCCACACATTATGAGATTACTTGACCTCAGAGTAGTCAGAGTTTTGGTTTGACTGAGTTCTATCCAAGTACAGATACATCTTCAGCTATTTAAAGAAGCTGAAACTCCTAAATTTGCTACTGCAATTTGTATTTTTTTTATATCTGGCAGTTCCTCTTCAGCAGTGCTAGTTCACATCTGTGGCAAGAAACAAAATTTCAAAACTTCAAGGAAAACCCTGACTATACTCTCTACGCAAAGGTAAAGTTAGATCTTTTAATACAGTTTTTATTTTGGTGACTTTTTGCTGTATAATGATAATTATCACACACTGAGCTGCATCAAACAACAAAACGAGCTCAAGTGCAAATGGATGACATAGGTGTTTTCAATAAAGTCTTCTTCACTGGAAGACTTTTCCTCAGGTGAGGAAAAGCAGCAGATCCAATGCTTATAAAAGTTTAATAACCTCAGATTAATGCAAGTCCTTCCAACTGCGGTTATCACAAATGTCTTTATAAACTACTTCCAAAGATTTACAGATCAGGAATACAGTTTTCCTGGTCAGTCAAACCACAAAGTTCCTCCCGAGCAGAAAACAGACATACACTTGATGACACTTCCTGCCTCAGACAAGAGACATATCTGTATAATGATGCCTCCATTCAGGAAACAGCAGCTAGGAGTAAGGACCTCTCAGGAAGGAGGGCCGCCAGAACCTCAACAAGAAGTCACCTAATCCAGTCACATCACAGACCAAGAACCCCAGTTTTGGCCAGTCCCCTTACTCATCCTGAATGCAAAGTATTTCTGACTAAAGAATTTGGTCTTGGTGAAAACTACCAGGAAGAGGCAGAACATAAGCTGCAGGGATGCTAGAGGCTGAATTGGAAGGAATCAATCAGCTTGGCTGATAGCTTCCCCCTGCCTCCCCCCTTTTTCTGGAAGAAAGTAATTTGATTCTTCACCTTATTCCATCAAATAGCCCAAACAGCATAGCAGTAAAGGTACACAGTAATTTTCAACTTTAAAAAAAGGTTTAACTGGTTTGTGTTCATCTACAATGCAAATAAGGATTTAATCAGAACCCTCACTGAGTAAATTACTGGGGTCTTGGTTTTACAATGTATATACAACTGCATAAAACTTTGAAACAGGTTATTATCTGAAATCTTTCAAAAAAAAAAAAAAGCTTTATAAACTTTTTCTGCTGACAAGTATTGTGAAAGGCTGAGAGAGTTGGGCTTGTTCAGCCTGGAGAAGAGAAGGCTCCAGGGAGACCTTATTGCAGCCTTCCAGTACCTGAAGGGGCTACAAGGAAGCTGGGGGGGGACTTTTTACAAGGGCCTGTAGTAACAGGGCAAGGGGTAACGGGTTTAAATTGCAAGTGGGAAGGTTTAGAGTCAATATCAGGAAGAAATTCTTCACAGAGAGGGTGGTGAAGCACTGGAACAGGTTGCCCAGAGAAGCTGTGGATGCCCCATCCCTGGAAGTGTTCAAGGCCAGGCTGGATGATGCTTTGAGCAACCTGGTCTAGTGGAAGGGGTCCCTGCCCATGGCAAGGGGGTTGGAACTAGATGATCTTTACGGTCCCTTCCAACCCAAACCATTCTATGACTCTACGATTAATAGTACTTAAAATGGCGTAAGACAAGTAAGAGATGAAGTACAACTTCTCAGTACTAGCAGATTCAAACTTTTAGAAGACAGCTAATATTGATGCCATCTGCATGCAAAACAGTGCTAGTAACTTCTGATATTCACTTTTCACCAGCTTGGACACACACACACACAAAAAAAACCCAACCCAAAAACTCCGTGACCTCACAGCCAAGTTATTTTCCCTTCCCTTTGGAAGCATACTTCAAAACCAAAATTTTAATCTTACATCACGATTACACAGATTCCCAGAACTGGATCCCTTTCAAGTTGCAGATGTTATTGAATAAAAGCTGTGAGGTTTTCAGCTTGCCTTTACCAATGCGACTGTAGGCTTAAGAAAAAAAATTTCATATCTGCTTCCAAGCTGTGGTTTAAATACTGTCAGCTTACTAAGTATCCAAAATCTGGAGACATACTTGTCTTCAGGTCTGAACCTTATCTTAAATCTGACTTCTCACTTTTCCACAGGGTGGGGGCGGGGCAGAAATCTGTGCACACTCAGGGAAATAATTTTCTAAAAACTTAATGAAAGACTGTGCAGAACATCAAATGTTTCAATTTGAACAGTTTTTTTTTAATGTAGTTATTATAGTCATGCACTGCTTCAGCCATCTTCTCCCAAATTTCAAGAGACTTCCCAAAACACAGACCCCTTTAGTTTCTGAGAATTTCAGGACTCAAACTTATTCATTCTCATCTTGGCCTACCTTCTACTATTTGAGCTTATTTGAAATTATGTAAGAAAACAGGAGTCAGTAGAGATACAGCAGCAATAAATAGGAATTTATTTCCTGCAATCTATAGAAGCAATAAGGAAGAGAAAGGCTATATAGAGAGAGAATTAGCTGAAGAGGTTAGGCAGTTATTGCCTTATCTCTCTATATGCTGCAATTCATGAAAGGTTAAGTTTATTCTTTCAGAAAGGTTAAAAGTTCAGTTTCAGTTCTAAGTGTCAAAACAAACCTCCAACAAGTATTCTCATATACAAAATGAACAGTATTTACTGTACAGACCAGAAAGGATATTATGAGACTTAAATTGACACTGTAAATTTCAAAGACATTAACTTCCAGACAATAAATTCACATTCTCTCTTCTTGGTATCTCCTAAAGGTCCTGCTGCACAGTGCGCACTAGCTACACTGCATTTACAGCACATTCTTCCACTTTGCCTTCAGTTAGCAAGTGACAAAACTGAGCCCTCCTACAGTCCACCTGCTCTAGGCTTCAAATCGTCCCGAGGAAGGAGAAAGACCTTTAAAAATCTACAGTAATGTACTTCAGATTTTTTGATTTACAGACTTCCTTATTTTCCTTATGGAGTCCACCTTCCTAAACTACAGAAACATTCTCACAAAATAATGCGGCCTAAATACTTTTGTCCTAAATTTAAATAAAGATTGAACTTTGCTAACTGTAACCTTGATAAACTTTGTGTGGTACAGTTTTCTCCTGCCACATAAAACCAACTTAAATCAACAGGCAGTGTCTGAAAACATCCTTGATCTGGATTTCACAGGGATGAGCTGACCATTCCTATAAGCTCCATCTTCTTTGCTTATTTTAAAAATAGTGATTTAAAAGCTAGAGAAAAATATGTGATTCTTTTCAGCACTAGAGAATAAAGAGAGCATTCTTCATAAAAACCCTCAAAGCTAAACTTCACATTCTGTGAAACTTAATAGAAGTGAGCAGCCATCTGTCACGAAAGTGTCCCAAAGTGCATAATATTTTACTGTATTTACTATGAGCACTAAACCAATATCTTAAGCCTTAAGCATTCACTGCTACAAACCTTCAGGAGCTTAGATTTAGTTAATCTTATCTTCTGAAGTAAAATCATCTTCTCAATTATTTTTAAGTGTATCTAATTTTGAGGCCTCATGGTAGAAGTTCAGCTGGATATTTACAGGTTTGTCTTCCTGACACAACTTACCCCTTCCAAACTCTAGGCAGACTGGGTTTTTAACAATTTAAAGCCAGAAAGAGATATTTTTCAAAGTTAAAGCCACTTCTTGACAAGGCTAATATTTAGATCTAGATTTACCTGAAATACAGTCAGCTGTTTATCTAACCATGTCCAACAACCACTGAGCTTTTGGCTCGTATTTATTTTTAGACATATATTTATATATAGTGCTCAACTAGGTCCGTAATATGGTATTTAGCTTTAGCTCACTCTGTGCTTTCACAGTTTCTTTGCTGTACTACACCTTCACTATTTTTAGGCTTGTTTTGCTAAAGTATTCTGAATTGGCAGGCTGACAAAAAACGTTTCCATTAAAATTAAAATAGACTTCAAGTGTTCATTCCCCTCAAAAAAAGAAAAAAGGAACTTCATTCATCGGTAATTCCTGATGTGCCAAGCCCAGTTTATTTTCAGAAGTTTGTACTAGCAGTATTTTTTGGCGTTTTTTAATCTATGAGAGTTTGAGAGATGCTATGGAAGACAACTCTTCTGCTACCTGATATTAATGGGTTGTTGATATTAATATACTTGTTAGATAACAGTAGGACAATTAGCAGCAGAGGGTGAGAAAAGGTTATTGTGAATAATCAGAGTGCCCACTCTAGAACTCTTGAGGGGGTTTGGGAAGGGAAACTGAGCTCATGTCCACATTCTGGGGGTTGCAGTTTGGTCTTCTAGAACAGGCAAGGTTCACTGCTTTGATTCCTGATAGCTTCTGGCCTGCAGTGACCTTGAGCAAGTCACATGAGATTTCTACAGCACATTAAAAATGGTCCAGCACTTAACGTCTATATAGAAGTGTGTGGCAGGATGATTATGTATAGCTCTGTGTGTAACTCTTGCTCAGAGTACCCTGGCACATTTTGCTGCATGGAGAGAGACTGTGAAAGTACACCTCCTGCCTTCTTATGCCAGCTCCAAAAGGCATGTAGAGCAAGAGAAAGAAAAATAAACAAAAGAAGTTGCATATTTCAGAAATTATGTAAAAACAAGTTTTACCTTTCTAACACACAAGCACCTCTGTATTCAACGGGCAGCCTTCTTAGTTTGGAGGCAAATGAAAATATACTGTGTCCTGGTGTCTTTTCTATGAATCTCAGCTAGGAATATGAAAGTGAAACTAAGAAGTTTAAATCTGAAGAATTTACAATTTTGTCCGAGTTACAAACATGTTTTAATCCTCTATCTTTGTTGAAGCACCTATTGTTTTCCAGGCCTATACTGTAATTGCTGATTTGCATTCTCTTACATGAATAGGCATAACAAAGCTAGATTAAACAGGTTGCAAAACTATTTGAAAAAATTTTGTTGCAAAACTTCAGTTTTGGTAGAAAATTACAGTGAAATGTTTAACAGTTAAGAGGCAGCTAAATCTATAGTGTGTCATGCCAACATGACAGAGCTTATGCTGACTTGATGTATGTCAGTTAGGATGTTGCCTTCTGTTCCTCTAAACCACAACATTTGGTACAGAAGCATGGCTACGAAGCAGAGTGGCTTAGTACAGGACCCGCAGCTAAGCATGCTCATTGATGTGAAACACCATACCACATTCTCTTTAAGCCCACAACTCCTACAAAAGGACTAAAAGCAAGAAAAGTTTGTAAAGTTATTGCTGCTTTAATTCCTCTCCTCTTAGGCTTAACTGCTTCTGGGTACAGTACTTGATACAGTCAGGGAAAAGAAATCACTTCACATTCATCAAATCCACCTTTTACATTTGTTGCAACTGTAATACAGTGAACCATTGAAAGTTTTAGTTTTGATAATCAAAAACAAACTCTGAATTCATTCAGCCAGAATGCTGCTGAGGCCACCACAAGCCTGGCCTTGGTATAAATACAATAGAATCTTTGTAATCCGTCTTGGAGTCTCCCATTTAATTCAACTGGAATAAATTATCAGAATAAAAATAAGTCAGATGTACCACAGTCATACTTTCTACATTCATTTTTTCCTCTCACACCTGTCTTGCTAGCATATTCTGGGAATAGCTGTTGCTATACCACAGTACATTGAAGAGTAAGTACCAGGAGAATGTTTAACAGCAGCTCAAGAAGAAAAACACCCAGTTTTCCTACAGCATCAGCAAGTAACCTAACTGAATCCTTGTGCATACATGTACGTCCTGTCCACCTCAAGCTTTAACGATGGTCCCTTTTTTGTGTACAAGTGGGGGCAAGGGGGAGCTTTCCAGTCCACTAAGTATGAAAGAAAACTACATACTCTGAATACTCTAACTGAAGTGAAGGGGGGGGAGGCGGGGAAGGCTTAATATTTATTTTCCTCCATCCGATGACTTTAGAAATGTAAAAATTGAGAATGCTGGAGTTTACACTATTAGAGCTGTAAAAATAATTGGTTCATAGATTTACAGAAAAGTGAGATGCTTGCATACTAAGATACACTGTGCATACATATAGCCACACTTCTAAGCTGTTAATAAATCCATAAAGTTAATAAAGAACTACAGCAGTTTAGTTCTTCAAGCCCCGCTACTTGTTTGGCAAGTCCCTGCTACAGCACAAGTGATAGTTTAACTCAGGCAGGGGAAACTGGGGAAGAAGTTAGTTGTAGGAGAAGCATATGAATGAAAAGCACAGAAAAAGGACATAGTCAGTTTTTTTGTGACAGGGAAAGCAACTAAAAAAAAAAAGAAACTTACAGTGGTGAACTCCAAACATGCAAGAATCTGCTGTCCCAGTCCTGTTTACACCCAAACAGTGACTTCATTAAAACAATTAATATGCTAATTGTGAAGTGGTTTCTCTAAAGGAAGAGAAGTAAAGCCACCTAGAAGAGAGAGTGCAGGCAAGAAGGCAGGGAGATTACAGAAGCAAGCAAAACTACTACAGCTGTGCTTAAGGCTGCAATGTGATACTGAATCACACCCTGTAGTAATTATCACAAAGCAAGTTAACTTTCCTCTGGGTCTTCTACTGTTAAAAAAGTAGAAGTTCATTTTCTTCTTGTAAACATAATTTCTTCTATAGCAAGTTAACAGTTTTTATGAAAAGCAACTGTCAAAGCCAGCCTTTTTGCTTGATGTATTGTTTCTAGTGTCTTTCCAAAAGACAGCAGTCTTTTTCCTTTTGACACGCCAATTATGTCAGGAGTTCAATTAAGAGCATACTGTCAGAAATATGACCACAACAACTTTATTCAGTCTCATATTTGAGTTCTAACATCATAATTTTCACTTGTGATACATGGAACCCTTGAGAAGTACATATATTGATTGCTGGATGGCACAACAAGTTTTTAAGCACACCACAGGCTCTTCAATTTCAAACCAGCAACCTCTAGGCTGTTTATAAATCAGTTTCTCAGCAGCACTACAGGAATGGGAAGGATGGACAACTGAGTGCAGATAGAGTTATCTCACCATCTGCATTCTTCCTTTGGGAAGAAGGATAACATTTCACTAGCATAACTTTGATTGTACTAACAAAACTTTCCAGCCTCAGCTCAGAACTGCTT
>NW_010227612.1:6610-9827 GCF_000690775.1 Eurypyga helias | reverse complement strand
CCCCCCCCCCCCCCCCCCCCCAGCCTCATTTTAACAACTGTCTCCTAATTTCCTCCAGGAGGCTGAGCAGCACACAGCCCTCTCCCTGCCCTCTGCAGTCACTTGGCTCATAGCACTGCTGCTGCCTCCCATCAAGAGGGAAGCCAGCCAGAGAAAACCAAGCCTTATATTTTACACAGTTTTATCTAAACAAATGCCTAGAGAGTATTTTTGCTGGTCACTAGGGATACAACTTTGGACAGCCTTAACAGCAGAGCTTCACAAAGTCAAGAAGCTTTCAGTAAAATCAGCTGATCACTTCATGTTGTTTTATTGCAACTAAGTAGTTGCTGCTCCCATTACTTCTGTTCCATGTTTTGATAACTACCCAAATTATCAACACTTGCAAAATGTAAATTTTGAAACATCACCAGTGTACACCAATGTACATTGGGTGACCTTCACTACACTGGTAAGTTTCCTTCCCATTTTAAAGGGATCTCTAAGAGAATTGATAAGAGATGTGCTAAACACCTTCATCAGAAACATAAATATATAAGCTACGTTAACATACACATCTATATAATACCAAAATAGCCCAGGAAACAGTGTGTATGTTACTGACTGAATGGTACAGTGATTAATCTTTTTCCTTCCCCTCCATGGTCATTTTCCATGCCCTCTCCTGCTCCTTGCTGTTTTGAGAATTTGTCTTGGTGACTGAGGAAGAAAGAGGGACATGTCTAAGGCCAGGTGGCTAGAGGATGGGGTGATGCAGGGAGAGCTGCATCTGGAGGTAAAAGGGACAGCACAGACCAAGGCCAGATAGTTGATGGCCACCAAGAACTAACAAACTCATCCCGGTGCCCCTCAGGTAAGACACCAGGAAGAGCTCAACACCATCTAGCCAAATCATATAAAATACAGTGGTTTTTCTGCCATCTGCAGCTATTTTCTGTTCCAGCCTAGAGGACTCAAAGGAGGCAAGGTAAGACCTGGGCAGAATATCTGAAGTGCTGTAAACATGATTTAGTAACATTACCTAGGTATAAAGTGACCATATTTACAGTTCAGTGCTGATGTGAACCTAGCTGGAAATGCACACAAATGCTTTTTACTTATGGCATTATTAGCGGGAGGAAAACCTTAGTGACTAATGATTTTATTCTTGATCATTATTACCTTTATTAATTTTACCTTATCTGCTCAAACCACAGGTTTAAAATACTGCTGTAATTGAGCTCATTGGGAAAAATGAAATTATTTTTCATTATATTAGGTGTCTTGATAAAATGTAATAGCAAATGGAATGCACAAGTAATTTTGCAGTGACAGGGAGACCATCCTTCTGGTAGCTAAGAGACTGGGGAAAGTAAGCCTTGGAAATTCATCTTATTTGACATACTACAATAATTTGATACTAAAAGCACTGACCATAAGCTTATTATTTTATGCAATTACTGCCCATTATTCTCAGACAATGATTTAAGAGCACTCTGTGATAAATTCCAAGACTCAAGAGCAACCCTATTTAAGATTCATTTTATTTCAATTAAGTAATCTACTTGAGCCAAAACACCTTTTTTTCCTCTTTTTTTTTTAAAAAAAGGACCCCTAAATTTAATTAACCCCTGTAAAGATTCACCCATTTACAATAAGTCTCTAGTCATAGAAAATTTCAATATGAAATAGTTATTTCAGCTTGAAATATAGCTCTTTTAAAACTTGCTCAAGATTTCCACTATTACTGTGTTTTTCCTACCACACCTATTTTTCTGCAGGCACTTCAGTAGACTTGCATATCTTAATCTTGAAGTATGCCACACGTTGCCTTTTCACCTCTCACAAGAAAGGCCTGGTTTACATAATAACCTATGATGAAATTACTACAAATGCCTGGATGCTGTAACACTTTTCTCCTTAACCTGTTAATACATCCAAGAAAGCCCCTCCCCTGTATACCACTGAGATGGCAAGACCAAGAACCGTTATTAGTCATGTTATTCGACTGATATTTCCATAGTGTGGTGAAAAGATCTAGATGTTCACATCTAATCTTTCTTCCTACAAAGTCACAGGGTTGCACTGCTGCTTGACCTCTGTCTTGTCAAACAGGAAATCAAAAACCAGAGTGACAGACACTATACTAAGAAAGAAAAAGGCTCACAATGTACATTCCGTATTAGAAATCAAGACTCTAAAGCCATGTTAGATTTAAACTACTTAGTGCTCTCCGCTCAACAAATCTCATCAAAAGGAATGAACCCCAAGATATACATGTAACATCACTACATACCCATAGCAGTAACACAGATGAAATACCCTATGTTTGCAGTGTGACCCAAGTATTTACTGTAGGTGAACTGAGTAACTGTGGCTCAGTAAGGATCAGGACAAGTCAAATTCATGGAGCACACGCAGTTCCACAGGGTATCCATGGGAAGTTAGCGACAAACCAGGAAACTCAAGCCCTGTGACAGCCTGACTGTAAAAGTAGCACTTTCTATTGATATTTAGTTCCAACTTTCCCATCACCCATGAGTTGACTCTGAAAGGGAATAAATGATTTGAGTCTTACATCCTAAATACAAAGTGACATTGCAATATAGCTGTTTGGATACTGATCACTTGGCAATTTCAGATGATTAGACCACAAGAAGAAAGGGATAATGTTAGGAAAACACAGGTTTTTATTCTATCTGAAGGTAGCTAAGCATGATAAAATTGTAACAGACATAATCAATATGGTTACTTGATGACAACACCTTCAATTATCACACCAGGGAATGATGTTTTTCAGAAGAAACAGCCAAACCCTAACATAAGTTCAGAATAGCTCCTCTTCTAAACAGGTCAGGGACCTCTTCTCTGAAATCTTGCTCAAGTAACTGACCACTTCCTCATGAACCATTACAGTTAAGATCAATGCAGTTGCTGCCTTGCAGAGAAACTATTTTCTTTTGCATGTTAGCATACCAGGCATGGAAATAATTTCAAACTGATAATTAGCATCTAACTAGTGTGGACCACATTCCAGATGCTACTTTTAGAATTAAGACTTTCTGATACTAAGGTGACAGTATTGTATTTTAAGTCATCTGAAGCAAGCAAAGTCATCTGTCCGTATGCTTCTACACTAAGTCTCTCCACCTGCTTTCAGCAGAAAGTCTTCAAGTATGGGATTGCTTCTCAAACGATCTGTTGAAATGCAGCTATTTTAGGGTGAATTGTCATGATC
>NW_010227612.1:0-6579 GCF_000690775.1 Eurypyga helias | reverse complement strand
GCTCTTAAGGGAAAGGCCCAATCTGTGTTCTGCTGTGAAGCCTAGCACTGATCCCATTCAGCTGGTAGACAGTGTCAAAGTCAGACAGGGCTTATTGTGACCAGCCTAAAGTTCAAATATCAGTAGTAAAATATCTCAATGCCTTGAGTGGGAAAGAGAAGTGTTTCCTGAAAGACAGACTGTGCATATTTCAGAAAACATTTAGGGCAGTTTTGAACCTCCGAAGTGTTGTGACACAAACTGATGTTCTGAAGCAGATTCTTTCTGTCAGTTTGGGTGAGTGACAAAATTGTGCATTTTAAGGGATGATTCAGATCATAGAAGGGATGCTGCAACTTTTACTTTTCAGTGGTCTACTCTATGATAGACTTACAGTTCCAAGGTCAATAATGAAACAATCTCCTCTGTTGAAGCTGCTCCAAGCCAGGGGGACTTCGGTGGCTCTGACAACTCTCCGGCCCTTGATATGCAGAAGCCTCTGAGCACTCAGATCATTAGTAACAACATGATTAAATCCAGATGCAACACCACCTGCCTGAATAAAAAGAGCAGCAAGTTTTATTTCAGTTTGATTTTTGCAAATATACTTTTTTTTTTCAGCTAAGCAGGGGAGAAAAATAGTTTATGCAGTGAGAGGTGAGCCAAAAAAAAATATACTGTTTAATAGTGCCAACCACAGACCAGACAGACAGACACAGGGAACACTGCTGCTGTTGAACTCCCAGTTTGTGAGCCTTTATGTGAGGGAGCAGATGTCATCCCTGCTTCAAAGGGTTTCAGATGAGTGGGACAAGGGAAAGCACAGAATTTATCACACTTTCCTGCATCATCCAGACAATAAAGTAATGCTGAACCACACTGTAAGGACAAAAATCAGTAGATTATCAAATGAGGACTGAGGGAAAGCAGAGGAATATGCTGCTACTGTACAAGTTTCCACAACTCCCCTAAATTCAGAGGTCTGAGTGCTTTTAGTGCCTGGTTATGTGTCAAAGAAGGAATCCTTCTACAGCAGCTCTGTGATTTTCTGAAAAGAGTATTTGCAACTTAGGAGGCAACCTAGCAAAGAGCACCAGAAGTGGAGGAAGTGAGACCAAACTATTAATTTACAATCTGTAAGTGTAAATTTAAGACAAACTTCTTCCTGTAAACTGGCTGGGCTGTCTGCCTCTGTGAGGCAGCATTCTCTACTCCTCCAGGAGACTTAAATTTTAGGTTGGAATACAAAGAGTCTCTTGAAATTATAAAGGAAAAAAATAAGTAAAGAGTGGCCATGTCACTATCAAGCTCCTACATAAACAGAGTTAAAAGCTTCAAATTGGTTGTGTAGACTGTGATGAGTTACAAACCTCCATAATGGGGAATAAGGCTGACTGAGCAATGGCTCCAAGAGCTCCTACCACAAGGAGATTCTCAGGAGATACATTACTTAAAAAACAACAGATGTCTTAAAGAGTTTCCTTGTAAAGATTCTGCTTTCAGAAGCAACACAACAAGGAGGCTGACACTACAGCTTTTAGAAGAAAATGTTCATGAAAATTATTTGGGAATTTTTTTTTTTTTTAACTTACCTCAAAGAGAAGAACTACAGTAGGACAGCAAAACCACCATTTTTAGACTAAAGTAAGGTTTTGGTATTTTCCAGTCTGCACTTTTTTAACCACTTAAGCATACTGGGTTCTGCAGTTGAACAAAATGATTCAGTCTACAACACAGAAATGGTTTCTGTGAAGTTTACTGCCTCCCAGAGTGTCCCTACTGTGCGGGACCGTAGACACACAATTAGGAAACCTCAGGATAGCTTGATGTGGGGGGAACATATCACTAGGACAGGTTTCCAGTTATTGGAAGAGACACTGGTAAACAAGCTGCTGCTTTCTGTGTAAGTACTGGGACTCGATAGTCTAGGATAGGTGGTTCAGATCTAAAACAACTAAATACTAAGAAATAATTTTTAGAATTTCAGTAAGAGATACAAAGCAAAAGATTTTACTTAAGGGACAATATTACATATATTTTTAGAATGTATTTTGACAGCCGACTCATTACCTTGTATTTAATTCCTCCTTTGAAGTAGCCCACAAACTCAGTGGACTCATATCCTTGAATTTCTCTACTCTGCACAGGCTTTCCTCCTAAGTAGTCATCCATTTGAACAGCAAAGATAGCTGCAGCTGTGCTTTCATCCTGGGTACATTCTTTCCCTGAAATAAGATGAAATATTATGTCTATAAAGCACTAATAAAACTTTGAATTCTGTTGGAGAAATTGTTTCTATGACAATCAGGCACTGCCTTCAGCAGGTTGTACAGCCCATGTGTGTGTTGCAAAGCATGGCAACATAACCTTGTTCACCAACAGAAGCATGACCATCCAGGTAACTTAACTATTTCTGGAACTGACATTCATAAGAAAAAAAAAAAAAGTAAAAAAAAAAAAAAGGCAGGTTTGTATTTCTTCAGCCACTTTGAAAAACAAAGCATTTAAATTGAGTTTAGCATGACAAGTAACAAACACTAATTATTTTTGGATTTTGGGTTGATGTGCAAAGACCAAGGAAGGTCACGTCGAAGAACTGATCAGATGATAAACCATGTATTTATGCTAAGAGCAACTTGCCAAGCCATAAAGTTAAAATAACTCAAGAGGAGTCCTACTGACACTATAATGCAAGCAAAGGGTATTTTGCTTAGGTATCTTTTATTAGATTGCCCAATACAGCTGGTAGAAAAGCAGCTTTGAGGCTCAGATATTTGCTTCATGACATCACACTGGTTTGTACCTTTCAGAGATTAGCCTCTTCTTAGGATTGTGGCAAAATGGCCTCCTCACACTGCAAAGTAGGCTGTATATTAAACCAAATTTTCAGCATGGACCCATACATTTTTGATGAACACTGCTAGCAGTTTGGATTGGTTCAAGAAGAGTGCAAAGAGGATCAAGTCTTCAAAGCTCCTCAAGAGCTTTTGAAGAATAAGGAAAGGTAAGGTTTTCCATTTAGTTTTTATTTTTGCTTTCTAAATAAGAGGGTGATGTTGGTAAGAGTTCAAGGGCAGCTTCTCACGTACATTGACCATTTCCTTGCTTATGGTGACTGAGTGGAAAAATACCATAGAGCTCCTGACAGAGCTACTCTTGCAAGCTATGAGAGAAGGGGAAGTGTGTGGTGAGGTCTTGGTGTCACCCCATGGTGTAATGAGTCATGGTATCACAAGAAGCCTGTTGATAAGGTATTTGGAAAGAATAAATCATGGAAGAACATGGGGACAGGGGTGCCTAAGGGGCACTGACCTAGATCCTCTCTTTGGAAGAATGAGTGCCCTATTCACAGCCCAACAGTGCATATGCCACAATTCCCCTATGCCCACCACCAACTGTGCTTCTCCCAGGAGCAGTGTTAACACTGCCACCACAACTGCTTTTGAGGTGACACAGGGGCAATGAAAGCCTCCAGAAAGTAGCTAGGATGAAACAGGGAAGGGATCCAAAGAATAATGGAGGCATAGGGAAAAGAACAGCATGAGGTCTGCCCAAAAAAGCTAGAAGTTACTAAAGCGGAATGTAAAACAAGAACCTCTGAAAAAGAAAAATCCCCATCACTCAGTAACAGAAGAACTTGCTATGTGGCAATATGCCTTCTCAGACCTGGAAACCACCTTAAAATTGATGCAAAGTTTTGTGTTTTTTGTTGTTTGGGGTTGTGGCTCTTTTTTGGGGGGGGGGGATAGTTTTTGTGTGTTGTGGGGGCAGGGTTTTTGTTGGTGGTATGGAATTTGTTGAGGGGTTAGGGTTTGTTTTAGGTTTGTTTGGTTTTGGTTTTGTTTGTTTGTTTTTTTAAGGCTTATTCCTGTCCATTAGGACTACATCCTTCATATTTATTTTTTGCAACTACACATCAGGGTTCAGGGTCAAAAAAGCCTGGTTTTGGAACAGTGTTGGAGATAAGAACCACTACCTTACAGCTACTATGCAGAATATTCATTGAAACCTGTTAAAAAAAAAAAGAAAACACCAAAAAACAGGTGAGCATCAACCCAAGTGTAGGCTATTCAAGCTTGTATAAAACAGATTTACCTTATAGTACAAGGCACAAACAGCTGTAAATAAGCTTGAGTATATAGGAAGAACATTTTTTACCAGACTAGATCCTGGTTCATGTGGATAGTTATAACCACTTAATCTCTGGGGCTAAGGGTTAAAAAAAATAAAACCACCATGAATTATTTCGTTAAAGATACTAAGTGGGGTATAGCCAGCCTGACTCCTGCAAGTAGCATCATACTGGCACAGTACATGCTGATTCCACCAGTCACAGTTTCAAGTCAAGACAGCACCCTTCAGATTAGTAGTTTAGCTGCAAAGACATCCCTCAAGTGCCAATGCAGACAACAGAGCCAGGATCTCTGAAGTTAAAAATGCATACAGCTATGATGACACTGATGCACTCTGCCTGATTGCTTGGCCATCACTGAAGCCCTGAGCCAACTTGTTCAGAAATTATCCAACCTGGACAGCACTTCACTGGATGGGAGGTATGTGGTAACACAGTGGTTTTGTCTAGGAAGCTTAGGGCAATAAAACAATTGTTTGACCAGTTTAAACCCTAGGACACAAGTCACAGCACAAGGCTGTCAGCACTTCAAGGTCACAGATCATCCTCCTATGGTCTAGACCCCCTTCTAACCCCTTGAGTCTGCCCAAGCAGGATATAGGAGGAATTTTGTCAGTATAATATGAAAATTCAATGCTCTGCTTTTATTCTGAGTTTGGGGTCTTTTTTTTGGTGAAGTCAGAATCTGTTCAGACTCAAAGCCTCCATATGACGCCCACACAACACCAACATGCCACAGATGACAGGGAAAAGTAGGACCGTGTCACCAAATGGCAAAGCCCTTTTAACTACCTAAGCCCGAAGTCTGTAAGGTTTCCACTAATCTAATTTTACAAGATTTCATTCCATCCCCAAGTCTGACTGATGACTACTGTAAGTGTTCAGAGACAGCTTATGGGAAGTCTTCAGGAGACCCTACTGAGGTCTTCCTGGCCCATGGGTTATACAGTCTTTGCTTATAAGGGAAAAGTTTGGTGTATTTAACAGCAGTGAGAATCAGTCAGCAAAAATACCAAAATGATTCAAACTCTTGCCTAGAGTCTAGGTCTGCCTGCCCTTCCACATACACCCCATATGAAGTCCTGGTCTCCTGTTGCTATTAAGTTTGCAGCAGTGTTTGAACATCTCTGCCCCACTACTGGAGTACCCTGCAAGCAGTAAAGTTTTTCCCCAGCAGGTAGCCACAGTGCTGCCAACCTGCCAGCTCCACAAGAACAAAGTGCGCCCAGACTACCTGAAGTCATGTACAATATCTGGATATCACCACATCAGCATGAGATGTGCGTCAGCAACTACAACTAAAAATCTTTAGGCAACAGTAGGTTTCAATTGGTGCAAGTGTCAGTCACTGTTTTGACTTGACTTCGAGTTGCAGAATCCTTGCATCTTTCCCTGGGAAGTGTCTACTTGACATTAGCTACTACATAAATGGTTCTAACTTGATTAACAAATAGCCAAACCCTGCTTTAATAAACCATGATGTTAACATAAGAACATCTGCTAGAAATTCATTTACACTGCCATCCATGATTATATTCAGAGACAGACACTGTCCCACATGCCAGCTGGGTAAGTCCTAACACAAGCAAAACTAAACAAGCTTCAAACATTTATGCAGAAGCAACCTCAACTTTATCTGCTATTCTTTTTCAATGCATCCAAAAGTACAATGAGAACCACAGTAACTCAAACATATTAGTGTTAATACACAAAGATCTGTTTCTGTGTGCATTCATAGAGATGATTGCCTACAAACACAAACCTGACAGTGAAACAGGAAGAGAATAATAGATTTCAGGCAGCTACAGAGCAACCACTGCAGCTGGCTGAGCCAGTGACCAGACAAGGAAGTCTCAAGAAGATGAGGAAGTCACCTAAAATGCATCCTCACATCAGATTTCTACTTTGCTGTAAACACTGTGGTAGTCACAGTGGAAGGCAAAAGACACCAGCCCAATTCCAGCATTCCCAGTTGCTTCAGGAGGGGCTTTATCATATTGTCAGACTGATACTGAAAAGGTTTTATAGAAAACCTGTTGACTTTGCCTCAAACCTCTGTATCATCAGAAAACAAAATTAGTCTAGCTGAAAAAGGCAACATCTGGATGCAAAGCAGTGCAACAATACCACACGGAGATGAAACTTTCATCCTGGTGGAAAGAAAAGCAAGAAAACTCATCTGAAAGAAGTTTTCACTTACGAAACTTGGTTGGATGCAGCCAAGACCTGACTAACCCTTCCGCACCTTTCCAAACTAACACCACCAAGTACGCAAACACCCACCTCTCTACCCCACCCCACTCTCACCCCCAGAGCCCCGCAGCGGTGAAGCTCAGCACCGCCCAGCCCCTCAGCGGCAGCCCTGCTTCAGTTACAGAAGTGCCTCAACCCGGGAGCTGCTCCCACGAAACACTCCGGTGAAGGAAAAGGGGGGAAGAGGGGGCGGGAATTCCGCTGCCGGAGCCCGG
>NW_010227611.1:11088-19843 GCF_000690775.1 Eurypyga helias | reverse complement strand
CCATTCTGTGATTCTATGGTTCCATTCAGCAATAACTGCCACTCCCAAATCAAGGTAAAATTTTCCACCGTGTGGGGCCGGGTGGAACACTGATATAGGCATATTACAATCAGTTTTGAATTACTTCAGAACAGTAATTTTACAGCATGTATAACGAACCTTAGAATCACTTCCCATTCCTCAAACATTAAGATTCTTACCTATAGGGAAGAATTGCTTTGGTGATTTTCCTAATACTTCCCACTCTGATAAAATCCTCAAATCCAAGATCAAGTAGACTTCAAAGAAAAAGAGATGATACATATTACAGAAATGTAAAAAGAAACTTTGAAAAATTAGAAGTGATTTTAGAAAGGCAAACCTCACAAGACTGAAGAACCCAAAGTTTTATGATTAACCAGTTGAAGTAACTCAGGCCACAAATCAAAGTGTGTTACGTCATGGTGAAATGCTTAATACCTTTATGATTCTCCTCTCATAGACTTTTCCTTCCTCCCTTTGGACATTTCCTTCCTCCCTTTATTCTTCCAAACCATGAGTTTTATTTCACATTAGCAACCAACATTTTTTTTTTGTCTTCTCTTGGTATTTGCTGAAGCTTGCTTCCCAAGCCTGACCCTGCCTCTCCTGCTCTCTTCATCCCTCCTTCCCCTGCTCCTACTGCTACTTCCCAAAGCTTCCTGAGAGTAGGGCCCAATGTTAGTCCAGTTTAAATTTGCACAGTTAGCCTTACAGACTCTTGTAGCATAGGCACATTGTGCAAAGGAGCAAGGGTAAAATTAAGGCCCCCATGCAGGGAAAGAAAGCAATCTTTTTGAAGTGTTATACTGGAAATATAAACATAATTATGTTTGTCAGGTAAGTTCATAATTGGTTTTGGAACAATAGCCTGTAAAAATCTTTGTAACCTACCCCAGCAGGATCCTGTCAACGGCAACGTTAGTGGAAGAAGCAATGAGAAGTTTCCATGGAGCTGGCCTTGGACCCTCCGTAGCTTTGCTGCTTTCAAAGAGCTGTACTAGGAACAAGATCACAACAGACAGCAGGTAGCTCTTTCCAGCTCCAAAAACACCTGGTGTTTTGGAAGAAAATGCCAAAGTTACAAGTGAAAATTTTTGAGAAAGCACAGTTTTAATCAATTGTTACAAAGTAAGTCTATGTTATGAAACATTATGCTGTGATTCCTGTAAAAACATTGCATGTACTTGCTGCCACACTTCTGAGTATGGAGGGGCAACCATTTGTCTCACACTTTGCATTTACTGCCTGCAATAAGTTTTCAAAAAGCTAGGGAAGAGGGGAAGGTAAGGAATTTTTCTTCCATTTTGTGGTTGAATACATGCATTACTTCCTAAGGAGTCTCATCAATACATTAAATAATACAAATACAAGTGGCTTCATGCATATGCATCATACCATGTCCTCAGGTTCAGAATAAGAAATTTGAGAGGTGATTATTTTGCAATGACTAATAATTTTAAATAGGTTAATACATCTGACAGCCTAACAAAAGCTCAGGCAATTTAAGCCTAGTGGTATCTGTAGTAAGAGTGTCATTATTGTCAAGGTATTTGCTTTGACAGGATCTGAAAATTTATGTTTATGGTAACTGCTTCTCTATACTGATTTAAAAAAAAAAATAACATCTTTAAACTAAGATGTTACTGGCCTTTTGGTACATGTTGAAAAGAGATAAAACAAAGATAGAAGAAAGTATAAAACAGCAAGGAATAATGTGCAATAGAAAAAAAAAAGATTTAGCAAAGCTGATGCATGACAAAAGTGGGTTTTAATATGTAAAGAAATAAGCAGAAGACACTAAATAACTGACTTTGTGTATAGATCTCACTAGGAAACTCTACATTGATGTAAAATCCTGCAGAAGGCAGAACGCAAACTCAAGGCTCCAAGGCTCTGTGCTGACAGAATGGATGTTGTGACATCAAGGTCAGAGGGGCCTCATCCGAGATACAAGTATCTGGGAAATGCATGAAGTAGGTGGGGACAGCACCGTTACCAAAGGGTTTAAAAGGATATTCCATACACAGAGGATGCTTATTCAAGCTCATCTTTTGTGCTAAATTTAAAATAAGTCAACACTTACTTAAACATAAGAATCTCCTTTTAAGTCTGCCTGGAATTGTAAATGTCTGATTAATGAAGCAAATCTACTGTTTCGTTACTGAGATAATTCCGGGATATTTCACTACCAATAGCATTACAGCTTAATTAGCATTTTTGCGAAGATACAACCGCAGCGAATTTCACAATTCTTTGCTATATACCGTGTATGATTCTGATAGGGAAGCCCTGATGTTCTTCCGCTGGTTCGGTATTTCCAGACGAGGTCATCATCTCAGCTATCTGAAGCAGCGCTACAGCTTGATCCGGGTTCAACGAGAAGGTTTGGATCATCTTGTTCGCCAGTCCCATTGCCACTTCAGTGCTGGCAGGCCCGCACATCCTAGTGTGCTTCAGGCTGACAGCAGGTGGAACAAACTTTCTTCCTTTGACTCTACGAGTAGCGTTTTGAGAATCGAAATTCCTAAGAGGAACGCAGTTGGTCAGCAGTTGAGGTGTAACAGTGCATGTGTATAATGTCTGTCTCATGGGTCTGACATTCCTACTGACTGACACTGAAATGCTGAGGCTGCATGATTAACAGCTGACATCATGAAAAGTTGCTGCACTTGGACATACACCTGGGCTGTATACTCCTCCACCTTATTACTCCCCTGGATGAAAGCTGGATCTTATGAGACTGGGTTTTGGATTTTGCCGTTCTTTCTGTACGATCAAGCTTTCGATACGACTTACTCCAAGGCCGTGAGACTAACAGAATGAGGAGTGGTAGAAGAATGTAGTCAGAGGTAGCCGGGACTCATTTAATTACTTGTTTCACACAGTGACTCATAAGCAGTCTTGGAAATATTCCCATATTTTCCCAATTCTCCAAGAAAATATTTTATTTTTAGGTTTTGTCTCAAGTGACTCTAAAAACCGGGAAGGAAAAACAGTCCCACTGAAGCCTGTGAAGCATACACATGAACTTCATACAGGTCAGTGACTGTACCATTGGGCTAACGGTCAGGCTAACGCTCACTGTTAATCCCTAGGTTGTAAAATGTGGGCTGCAGGTTAAGTTTTAAGAAAAAAACCTTACAGTCAAGCTAGACTTAAGCAACTGACATATTTTTCCTTCCACATAAATGAAAACTGCATTGTGAACAGTTCATTCCTTGCACTGTTTTTCAAATTTGAGTTTTTCTCATCCACGTTTGAACAGGGCAAACTCAATGGTATTTTTGTTGTTGGTTTTTTTTCCCCCTCCCCCTGTACCCACTGACATACTGTATGTTCATGGAACACCGAAACATGACTTACATCTTTAGTAGATGTGGTATTAGTGGTAATGTAGATGGATTGAAGTGCTCCTCCAGGTTTCTTAAAGATGTGAGCTCACCACTCGCATTACAAACCAGCAAGGCATGCACAAACTCTGAAAAGGCCACAGAAAAATTAGGAAAAAATGAAACTGACCACAGTGCAAAATCAGCTAGAGAGATGAACTGCAAAACACCAAGAGTAATTAGCCTCCTGTAACAGAAACCAAGTTAACCCAATTACCATGTCTGACTGAATACTATAAATGAGAAGAGACCTACTAACCCTTCTTTTCAAGGTGTGTTATTTTGAAGCATTTGTGATTCCAACATCCCCTTCTGGGAAGGAAGCTTAGGTAAAAATCCTCACTCATTTTAAAAACACCTGAGATATTTAGAAGGCTTTGGAATTTAGGAGATGAATTTAGAATCACAGAATCACTGAATGGTTTGGGTTGGAAGGGACCTTAAAGACCATCCAGTTCCAACCCTCCTGCCATGGGCAGGGACACCTTCCACTACACCAGGTTGCTCAAAGCCTCATCCAGCCTGGCCTTGAACACGTCCAGGGATGGGGCATCCACAGCTTCTCTGGGCAACCTGTGCCAGTGCCTCACCACCCTCTCCGGGAAGAATTTCTCCCTGATAACTGATCTAAACCTCCCCACTTTCAATTTAAACCTGTTACCCCTTGTCCTGTCTGTATCACAAGAGCTAAGCAGGTATTTCCTCAAAAAAGACAAGACAGGAACATAAGAACACCTCCAATGGGCCACACTGCAGTTCCACCTGAACAGTTTCTGAAGTGTACAAATGTAGATGCTTAGGGGAGAGTCTAAGAACAGAACAAGTATTCAGTTACCTTTTTCTGAATTCACTGCCAGTTTCTGAAGGTTCTGGGCCTCAGGGACTGCCTAAGTAACAGGTTTCTAATAAGTTTACTAACCCCCATACCTCTATTTAGCTGTTGTTTACTACTGCCAACAACTAAACATTACTTAAAGCTTTATTTTCATACAACTTACTTGAAAGTGGGGAGGTTTAGATTAGATATCAGGAAGAAGTTCTTCCCAGAAAGGGTGGTGAGGCACTGGAACAGGTTGCCCAGAGAAGCTGTGGATGCCCCATCCCTGGAAGTGTCCAAGGCCAGGCTGGATGAGGCTTTGAGCAACCTGGTCTAGTGGAAGGTGTCCCTGCCCATGGCAGGGGGGTTGGAACTAGATGGTCTTTAAGGTCCCTTCCAACCCAAACCGCTCCGTGATCCTGTGAACTTACATTTTTTGTTTTCTAATGCTTTCAGAATTATGAAATAATCTGTATTTACGATCACAAAGAAAGTTAGAACACAAAATTTCCTAAGGAAAAAACCAACCCTGCTGTGATTCAACAGCATTGAGACTGAAAAAGCTACGTGTTAACACTTCCAGACTCTGACTGCTCAAGACATCCAGTCCTGCAGTTCACACTCAGGGAACAAGCGAAACCAAACCTCCAGTTGCATTTGAAGCTTGTGATTTTAACAGCATCTGTGCCCACAGAGAACTTGTGTAGCTTTTTTTTTCCCCATATTTTTTTTAGTCTTCCAAACGTAATACAAATGTACTTAAATTACATATTCAAAGATACGAAGGAAAAAAAATACCTTGAATAAAATCACGTATTAGATTTGAGAAGTACTAGTCTCATCCTTCACTGCTGGCCAGAATCCCCTCAACAGTTGCTTCCCACCATTCTGAATTATTTGGTGTACAACTTACCATTGGATCGCCAGTTTGAGGGGCAGTAGCCTTTCAATGGTAGTAATTCTACTTCATTGTTGGAGGATGGTCCATAGAAAGCACTAGTGGCAATGAAAGTTTCAAGGGGATTGAAGGTGAGAGTCTTCGAAACAACCCAAATGTCATCTGTCAAAAACAACACAGTCTTCATCAGCTACTTCTACTGCTGTCTTTTAAAGAAATGAAGCGGGACAAAATAGCTCAGCATTTATAACACGTATTTCCCCTCCCCTTTCAAAACTGACACATCCTGGAGCCTGCAAGTGTTCTGTTTTATTTGGCACAGCTGACGAGAGCAAAGCTCACTACATCATCCCTCTACCATATACTGCAGAGCACAGCAAGGGAGATTTCTAAGCTGGGCCCAACAATGGTGCATTCTATTTGCCTGGAACTAAAATGTCTAATAATTTTTTGATCACAAGTAAAAGTTTTCCCTGTGTGGAGCTTCAGGATTTAAAGTTTCAAACCCCTGATGTGTCACAACATTTCAGACTCTGGACATGAAGTGCACACAGACATGTTTGTTTCTGCCTAGTTTCCTTTATATCATTTTCAACAGTAAAGTGAACAAACCCTGAAGATACGGGCAGCAATTAAAAAAATTACTGAAGCGAAACAAACTATTAAGACTGTGTGGATGAAATCACTGAATGTCCTCCAACTTTGTGACATTTTTGTGACTTAGAAGACAAACACAACAACTACCGAAATACCAATTCTAACATCAAGTTTTCCTTAAATACCATGTATTTGAATACTGGGCTTTCCTGAGATGATTCACAGATTTAATACACTCCATACCCAAGGACACAGAACTTATATTTTTCCAAGGGAGTTGAACATTTACAAGAGAAGATGAATTAATGAGATACTTTGTTGCCCTAATAGAATGAGAGTTGAATTAGATGGGTTATCAGGAGTTTAAAAATAGGACTCAGGTTTTCTTTTTGCATTACAAATTAAAACTTTAAAGAAGGCACAACATGACATGGACAATTCTTCCGATGCTTAGGATTTGCTTACCTTTGCTATAGAGAGAATAATGCTCCTTTCTGCTTAGTCTGAGGTATAATTTGGTTTTGGAATCACCATCAAATCTGGCAGATGTATTCATAAACTTCTTGAACTTACTGCACGGCTGTGTTTGAATTTCAAAGGCTTTCCTGTAAAATTGTAATTTGAAGAAAAAGTGTGTAAACAAATAGTCACATTTTGGATTGACCACCAAAACCAAGAAAGCTCCAAAGACTGGACCAAGTTCTACAGTGCACATTTGGTGATTGTTCATTATCCTAAATTACCAAGTTTTAAATGCATTTATCTTGACTGCAAAATACTTGTCCCATATTCAGCTGTAGTTTGTTTCCCCTACAGTTAAACATCACGAAATAGCCCTCGATACAACTTCTAACATTAAAATCACAGAATGGTTTGGGTTGGAAGGGACTTTAAAGATCATCTAGTTCCAACCAAATCAGAATCACTAAGAGAATAAACCAGATTCTCTTAAGAAAGATTAAAAGAACTGTAGCTCAAATGCAACAGTCATAAGGGATTCCATTAAACAACTGATCGCATTGCTGGTAAGTAGTTTTAATTTTTGCTGAAAAGAGCGCTGATCTGAGATGCCATCGCTGCGAAGGTTACCCCTTCGCTAATTTGGCTGTTACATTTCAACAGAGAACTGCAGCCTCTTTAGACGGTGTCACTGAGTGTGCCTGTCAAATGCCACTGAAATCCAGAGCTACTGGACACCTCAGAAATCCTGCCATTCACACAGAACTTGAGAAAAGCACACAGCGTTTCAGAATACCTCACCAATAGCTGGCATCCCTCATAGAGAGGAATCTTTTGACTTCTGAGGTACGTCCCAATACTCTCCATATCGCGGAGCACTACGCTAGGTCTGGATTTTGTCTGGGTGGGGTTCACATCTTCTATCCACTTGAAAAACGAACACTGCTCAGCTTTTGGGGCATCACAGGTATAGAACAAACGACCCTAGGAAGGGAAGGGGAAAAAAACCCAAAAGATCATTAGCAGATTAGAACAATCAAGCAAAATAAAGGTAAACCAATGGACCAGTACCCACTGCTACAGAAATAACAAAAAACCTGTGTTTGGCTGCAAACCACAAGTGTGTTCCCAGAACTCTCAGCTTCTGCTGCCAGTGTGTGTAATTGTAACTTACAGAAATCCCATATAACCTAGAAAATTATAAATCCAGGTCTTTCTCTCTACATACAAAAAGCTGTTTCTGTATGGAGAGAACTATTACATCAAGAACTGTGGACACTAGTGGATACTACAACTGATCTTAAAAGTGATCCCTGCAATACATCCCTTTAACCTGCGATTGCAAATCGTACCTGACTGCCCTGTAACTGTTCACAGAGTATGGTCTACACACCAAACAAGCACCCCAAACTGTAAACAAACAAGGAATAAGCAGCACCTTGTTTTGACCTTCTTTTTTAACCATAACAAGCTTAGCAGGATGCATGTGGTTGCAGAGAGGAACGCAGCGTTCTTTGCTCTCACTTTGGCCATCTTTCAATGGAGTGCAAAACGATACATCCACTTTTGACAGAGCATTGTGTAATCTTTGTGACAGCTCAAACAGTATTATGTTTAATTGCTCTTGACATAGAAAGGAGAATGAAAGAGTAATTAGTACAGCCTTAAAATGGTTACACAAGTACACAACATTCAAATATTCATCTGAAAATTTCAATCCCAAATCTTAATCAAAATGTTGAACATGAGACCTAAAAAGAACCACGTGACCCACAAAATTCACATACTGCACGTGCAATTTATTTGTCCTAACTGCCTTACTTTCATTCAAATCACATTTAAGTATATGACTCCAAACACTAATTAACTGTTAAAAAAAAAAAAGCTCAAGATAGCAATCTAAAGACTGGTGAAGAGGCAGAAGGTTACATAGCCGAACAGAGGTGCGCTGGTCTTTTGGTTTGTCTTTGCAATTTTGGGTACAGACCGAATATATCCGAGTATATCAAGAACCAGATGCACACAGTCGTTGCAATAGATGAGGCTGATGATCCCTCTCCATCTCACCCTGCTTTGTCAATCCTCAGAAACACACTGTTTAAAAATGACAGCCTTTTACATAGCACTGCGTTAGACGTACCTGTCAGAGCGGCTTTAAAGATCTGTATGTAGTGAACATGAGACTGAAACACAGTTGGTATGGAAATTTTTCTTTTAGGAAGAACAGCATATTTTACTTTATCATAAATACAGAGGTAGTACATTAAGGGGAAAAAAAAAAAAAAAACCCGCAGAAAAAGAAACCATTAAAACTTGTCAAACCATTAATGAGACAAATTTTGATAAATGACTACTGTACAGGTATGACAAAACCTATCAATTTTTCATCTCTTTTTCCTTTTTTGCTTTTATATATTGTGCTCCGATTAATAAGTACAACTAAAGAGAAAAAAAATCCAGGGCCTCATTCTGCAGCCAGAGGTTTCCAGGTGAAGAGTGTCAATGAAGAATCAGTTTGGTAAAAGCAAAGTACAAATACCTTTCACCACAAACATCGGCAGACTTGGTTAATTG
>NW_010227611.1:0-11073 GCF_000690775.1 Eurypyga helias | reverse complement strand
CAGGACTGCCAACAGGAGTGAAACTGAGTACACCCAGGGAGCCTGGACTGCAACCTAGCAGGTACCGTGAACTTAAAATTTGCCCCTTGACGAAGAGCCTGCATTTACAGTAACACAGGTAATGCTTTCGAAGGCTTGAGAGTAAATGCTGTAATTCAGAATCATGTTTTCAACCCTAGACATGGGGAAGGAGCGTACAAACCCGATTTTTAACACCATTTCTGCACAGAAATAAATTCATCAGATGAAACTACAGCAAAGGTGGTACAGGCTAGAGAAGGAAGAACCAGACTAGAGAGATGTGAGGAAGGTGTGCATACCACAAGCTACCCCTGTGCCTGCCATCCCAGCTAGTCCTGAGGAGCTTTTACCCCTATGTACACTGTAGTGGGCATCACAGTGATAACTCTCTCCCTAAGCTTTTTAAAATCCAATACACATGGATTTTAAATATATATGTATGTGTGTGTGTGAACACACACAAGGTATATAACCAGTGCGTATATGAAATACACTAGTTATTTCCACACCTCTATTTCCCATGAATGTTCACTGTACAAACAGTTTGAAAGAACTAGAAAACACAGCATACTAGGTTTGCAATAAATAATAAAAACCAAAACAAACCCTTAACATTTTAGTTAACTTTAATTAATACAGCCATTTGGCAACTTTTAAAACTTGACTTGTGGTTGGTTTGGGTCTTTTCCCAGTATAATCTGTTTGTTTAAGACAGTCCACTGGTCACGAACAGCTGCGCTATTTTTTTAGGTGCTTACTCAATGACCTAACTTACTTTTCCACAATTAAAACTGAAGAAATGTAATAGATTTTAAAATCAGAGGCTATGCTTTGAAGGCAAGATATAGGTGTTCACTACAACGATGATGATTTCACAGTTAAGCAGAATACTTATTGAAAACAGGTTCTTACCAATTACAGATAACACAACAGCCCAGCGGCTTTTACCTCATCTTCCTGCGCTCAACATTCAGATTAAAAAAAAAATCTCTCTCTGGCACTCTGCGTGCCAAGGAATTACCTTTACAGTGGATTACTCATGGCACTTAGAAAGCTCACATTAGCAGCTGCTGTTCCCTAGCCAAGACTCTTGTGTCACTATGCATGAAGAAACATTTTATCCAAGCATACTGAACCTATCTTGCAGGAAATCAGATCAATGCAGTTACTTTGTCCAGAAAAAGGTGCTTCTGTCAGTTATAACTGTATTTGCTTCAACATTCACGCACCTGGCCATCTCCTCTTGCAGCGGGGCGGCTCAGATGACTTAACACCTTTAGTGTCGCTGCAGCCAAAGGTGTCTGACTCGAGTGCGGAGAAAGAAACTTCCTCTCTGAAATCAAGTCTTGGTTGCTGATGTTTGCACAGCCTTTACCAAGCACACTCTCGGCTGTCAGGAGAGGCGCAGAGCCGGGAGCGCTTTTATTCACGGCCCTGCCGCCTCCTATGTCACCCACTGGCATTCCAAGGATGTTCTCCGCACAGATATCATTGTTCACTTCCCCATTGTCGCTGTTTTGAGTTATCAAGTCACACTGAACACTGTTTTGATACTTCAGCCACTTGCTTTGTCTGTATTTGGAAGTCACGTTAGGGAACACTGATTGTATGGATTCCCTTTGTCTGTCTCTCGGATATTCCTCAAACAAAGAGGTTTCATAATTTCTGTCCTCGGGGCTAAAAGCACTCATAGGAAATACCGCTGACTTGTTGCATAAACGGACGGCTGAAGAGCCGACAGACTGCTGGACATCCTCGCTGTCACCTGGATAAAGCGCACCAGGAATCTTCTCCGCGGCAGGAAGAGTGACAAATGGAGTTCGCCTTTTACCTGCGGGTTTGAATCTTGAGAGGTTCCGTTCCCCTGGATAGCTGGGTGTCTCCTGTGCTGCAGGGCAAATATATCATAAGAGCAACTTGTAGCACTTACCCGTCGCACATTAACTTCAGATGCACAGAAAACTAAGATAAAGAATTCAAAGTTCTTCCTCTTACATCCTGTCTTCTAACTGGCAAGCTCTTTGTATCACCCCTGTGCACCACCACACTAAATTTCCATACAAAACAAGTGATTTCTTTAATACTTAAATCCCTGTATTCAGAACACATTTCTGTAGGCACTCTGGTTGTATAAAAGAAAACGTCTGTTAGAAATTATTTAAACATTACTGGGTTTTGGAGGTCATTAATCTGATATTCGTGGTAGGTCACTGACAGCTGCCAACTGGGAAACAAACAGCTTAAGGTTTGCTCCTTTTTCCAGAATGGCCACCCACAAAACTGTGTAAATTAATATGAAGCAATGTAGATAAATAGGCTTCTAGTGCCACCTTTGGACTAAATTAACAAGAAATGGCAGTCATTGATAGGTGTCAGCTGGAAGTGGGCGAGAGGACAGCTGAATATGGAAGAAAATTTAAAGGAGGTAAACAAATGAAAACATTAATGTGAATCAGAATTTTAGCTTGCAGCCTCCCCTCCCTCCAAACTAGAAGCTGATTTTTCTTGATGAAATTAAGTCACCCCCCTGCAGTATCCTTCGGGGGAATGTATTGGAGCAATGGGGAAAGCATGGAATTGAAGGCTAATTCAGCTGATTTGGAAAACACTGCTTAAAACCGTGCTTCAAAGAAGTAACACGCTCCCTTGTGGAAAACACATGACAGACAAGTCGAACGCTGAGATACATATCGGTGTATCCCAGGGTAACTGTCTACTGTAGCACAGCTCACTGTGCTTCAAAAAATCCAAGAGGATTTTCCAGCAAAAATATTGTAAAGTGTAATTATAAATTGTAATTTCTTACAGAAAAAAAAATCGTGACGTTCTGGTTCATGTGGTAAGGTGCTGTGTATCAGGGGCTCCTGGATGTCTCCAATGGCTTCCTCACTTCTTGAAGCTGGAGAAATTGTAGAGTCTGGATCAAGTGCAGAAGTCAGTTCTACTGACGAAATCACCTACAGGTGACAAATTAACATATCAGGTCAATGCCTGGAAAAAAAACCTTGATTGGAGCTCTTTTGTCACTGTTCTCCCTCTCATCATTCTAAACAATGGAACTGTCTCTCCAGGTTGGGATAAAAGTATCACAAATAAGAAATTGCTACCTGGAACACACACGAAATAAAGCCAAAAATATCTAGAAGAGGCAGTCAACCCACACCTTGTCAGGTTCCCACGGAGTCCGCTGCGTTTGTCTCCAATCTGAAAGCGAGGGTGAGCCTGTCATTGCCCACGGTGGAACTTCAGAAAACACATTTGCTGCCGGTGCTAGGGAAGGACACAAGTCATGCAGAATACCTTTTCTGAGGCAAATTGCTGCCATTCTACTTCTACCTTCACTTACGGGATGGATCTGTTCTTGACTCTTTCATCATGTTAGACTCCTGGCAATTCTCTTCTCTGATAACGCTGATATCCTCCTTATGAAGAGTTCTTAAACCTGGAGGCTTTACCAAAAAAGTATCAGCAAGAGCTTGTTAGAAATTAAAACTGTTGATCTTCTACGTTAATATTATCTTTGTGTCATCCTTATTTCTACAGCTTGTTTCTAGACATAATGGTTCAGTATCGCTAGCCCATTCTGGAAATAAAAAAAAAAAAAATAGTGATTTTTTCATTATTTTAAACACTGAAATATATACTGGATTAGGAAAAAAAAAATTAATGCTGCGTGTCATGATTCTTTGCACCGAGGATGAACAGAACCATAATCTAAGAAAGCAAGTTTTAACCCATGCTTTGGAACTCTGTAATTACACACCAAATTTCAAATCAAGTTGAGGTGAGTATTATATTGCTGTGCTGCTTTTAACTGGGATAGTTAGTTTTCCTCATAGCAGCAAGCATGAGGCTATGTTTTGGCTGCACTGAGAATATTGCTAGCATACTGACGTTTTTGGTTGTTGCTAAGGAATGTTTATGTCAACTCAAGGACGTTTTCAGTTTCTGCACCTGAGTTCCCAGGTTCTTCTCTACAAGAAGCTGGGAGGGGATACAGCCAGGACAGCAGATCCAAACTAACCAAAGGGACATTTCATGCCATAAAACATCATGCTCAGTATTAAAGCTGGGGATGGGCTGAGGGTGAGGCACTCTCTCTCGGGCTCTGGCCCTCGCTAATCAGGAACTGGCTGGGTATTGGTCAGTGAGTGCTGAGCTGCTCTATCATCTCTTTTCCCTGCCATTATTTTCATTACATATTATTTAGTACTGATATTAGTATTGTTAATTATTGGTATCATGATTTGTTTCATTTCCTTCCAATTACTACATTGTTCCTATCTCAACCCACAACTTCTTTTCCTTTGATTCTCCTCCCCATCCCACTGGGGAGGAGGGAGGTGAGCATGATGCCACCCAAATGGCATCTTGCAAATGCCTATTCCTATGACAAAGATGAGTAAAAATAATTCTCTAACCGCAAAGTTTTAACCATAAAGCAACATGCTTGGTTCTTAGTGATTTTGATGATTGCAGGATTCTAAAAACTTCTATCCTACATTTATAGGATACTTTTTTTGCACTAAGATTAGTAAGAATAACTTTGAACAAAATTGTTTTACCTGTCTGAAGTCAGAAAGGACATAACTCTCTGAAAACAGGGGCGACAGAAATCTCTGAGTGGCAAGCTCTGTCTCATCCGGGAACTGCTGCCATCCCACCTGTGAGCAGGGAGCTCTCGACATTGTCTCACTAGCTGCTGATCCCTTTACTTGGTGCCCTTGAAACGCAACAGGCTACACGATATATTGGGATTATCATTAACTGAAGATAAGTCCTGTTCTGGAACTACCTACAGTCAATAGAAGTACTTTTCATACGTACAACTAAAATATTCTCTTGGGAACTGCAGAAGAGAAAAAAAAAGAACTGTGCTTTTCCCTTTCCCTCCTGCAACTCAGCAGCAATCAAGCTTTTGCACAGATCTCTGTCAACAGAAAATTGATACTCTGAGGTAGTATGTTTAGTCTTATTTTTGTATTGTAAAATTTGTGTTTAAAACTCGGCAGAAAACACCCCACAGGCAAATGTACTAAAAAGTGATGAGAAGCCTGTTATGAGACTGGTTAAATTATTTATTGGGACTTCTTGTAAGATAGTGCAAATAGTAAAGCATTTAACTGAAATTTAAGAAGCGCTGTTTGTTATGTCTCAGCTCCACAGAAATTGTACCTTTGGCTGGCTGTCAGATGTCCTTGGGTCTCTCTGGGCCGCTGCTATCGGGAGAATACATGCCTCTCTTGTCTGCAATAAACTGTCCACACAGTTTGGCTGAATATAAAAGTATTAAAAGCTAATTAGTCTAACCATTTGAAGTGAAAAGCTAAGAAATACGAAGATTTTTCCAAAGACCTGATGTATTTATACAACAGAGAGCATTTAAAATTACAGCCTTTTTATTTGGAAGCATGAACAATCCACGACAGGATAACAAACTATATTTGCTACTCAAATGGGTCAGGAGGAAGACAAGAATTTAATCTAAAATCTTTCTTTCCCTTTGTATGGGTTGAAAGAAAAAGACTATTAGTAGCACTGGACAAAAATCAACGTGAAGCACCAAGCGCAAACAGATTTGCCACTGTATTTCAATCCAGGTGTTAAAATTCTGAGGAAAGACATGCATTCAAAAAGATGGGAAAATGAAAGAAAAAGTGGATGGTAATAGAAGACGGGGTAGGAAAGGAGAAGTAGAAGACATACTAATGTGGTATTAGACATGACTAAATACTACAATTTTCATTAAGTTTCTTGTCATACACTAGGCCTCCTGAACACTTATTTGCAATAGGCTCTGCAAGAGGACATCTTCTGTTTTCTATCAGCTTCTTAGTTGATGCCTCTAAGCAATTTCTAGCTCAACCTCTATTGTGTCATAAACCAAGAACTCCATTCAAGAAGCCTGGTAGAAAATGAATTTATCTTGTATACATAGATATATGTAGTCAAAAATTGGTTACCATAAGGCCAGAAGAATCAAAGTATGAACAGGAAGATGCCTGTATACTTTCTGAGTAAGGCATTTCCGTAAACTGTTTTACAGCTACAAGAGATGGAAAAGCATAATAAGTTACAGTATTCTTTTTACATGAAAACATCTGAATATTTACTGGGCTTGCAAACCTTACCCACACAAACAATTGCACCGCTAGGATTTAACTGAACTAAACCAAACAAAGATGCAGACCTGCAGCTCACATTGTTGTTTAAACACTAAAAATGGCATGAGGGAACCTTCATAACCCATCATGCCAAAAGTATGGTTTCTGAACATGAGTTGTCCAGGAGAGGTAAGAGTACAGAAGTCAAGTAGGTACAGTCAGGCAGAGTCACTTTAAAATAGAAGCTGATCTAACCTTTGCCTTTCACAAGGGGATCAAATATCTCTTTTGAAGTCTCTGCTTCATACAATATGCTATTATTTTCCTCCATCTTTTGTAAGCTTTCTAACGCTGTCCTATGTTGAGTCAAAGCTCTTAGAAGAGCGATATCATTTACCAAATTAGGAAGATCTGATGAATTTTCAGCCCTTGCTGGGCATTTCAGGCAATCCATTCCTATTCTTTCACCTTTGCAGACTTCAGGAAAGGCATTTATGGTCTCTACATTTTCCAACTCAGTTTCACCTATTGCTGTTTCCTCTGGAGATGAACAGCCTTTTGCTAAAGGATAGGTAGAACTTCTGGAAATGAGAGTATCTTCGTTATGAGAGATGTTAAATACCTTCTGAGGGTCTTCTGCAATATAGTGGAATGAGCCGTAGCTAGGATCGGATTTTTGTGACAAAGCCAGCATAGGACTCCCTGGTTTAATGCCATCACTCTGAGCAGCCCAGAAGTGCTCTAAATCAACACCTGGAGATTTCGTGCATCCAGGCTGTATAACATCATCAGCCCTTTTGTCCACTGCAGAAATTATTCTGCTGGTTGAAATACTTTCAGTTTTCTCAAACATACTGGTTTTAGGGTGGCATTCATTAATGTTTGTGTCACCAGACAAAAGTCCCAAGTTTTTGCTTTTTATCCATGAAATGCCATTAATGGCATGCCCTGCACAGCCATCAAGATCCTTCTTATTGTCTGTGGCTTCAACACTTAATTGACTTTCGTTGCTCTCTTTTACATCATGCCCATGAGCCAGAAGTTCCACTGCAGTTCTGGTCTGGTTTGCAAAGTCTTCCGCAGTTCTCCCTGTATCTCCAACACTGTTGTCACAAAGCTGAGACGGTGTACCCCCAATGCAGTCATTTCCATCGATCTCTCTGTCAAATCTTGGACATTCAACTTCTTCGGTTTTGCCCCGTGGCACTACTTCACAGCAAGAATGAAGTCTCAGTGCACTGTTTTGTGCTACATCTTCCCCCTTTAAGCAACCTGGGCTTTGTGAAAGCATGTCCCCTTCAGCGAGCTTATTCACATCTCTTTCACACAGTTCTTCATTGTCTGTGTCATTAAAATCAAAAGCTTCCATGAGATTAAAGTTAACCTCCATCACCTCTTCATCTGGACCGCAGTCTTTGCCGTGGGTACTTAATGCTTCCTTTACCATTCCCATCTCAGTTGATGTTACCTCCGCAGAGAGCTCCGGCTCACCAGGCACTCTTTCTGAATTCTGACTCGGCTGAAACTCACTTTGCAACTTCACAGATGAATCTTCCTTAAGACCGATAGCCACTGCATGGTCCCTGCATCCGGAGAGATTTTGTCCAAAGGTGACTGCACTTGCTGAACACAAAACATCACCCGAGGATGGGAAAAACTGACTATCACTCATTCTACTTCTGGTGGATTCAGGTAGGAAGCAATTATTTGTATTGCAGGGATCTTGCAAACCTTGACTTAAATTATTTGCCCTTTCGTCACGTCTCTGTCCTGCAACTTCTTTATCACAAACTTGTTCAGCTGAACTTAGAAGCATTTCAGCATTCCATTCCTTTTTATCATGTACAGTTCCCTTCGTAAAAGGCAGGTGCTGAGTATCTTCTATGTGTCTTTTGGCAGAGTGGCCTGAAAACACAGGTAGGATTCTGCTTTTTTGGTTGTACAAACTATCTGCGTTTTCTGATGCCCGAAACCTGGAAATACCTTCTGTGACTTCAGACATTGTTTGCTCTCTGCATCCCTGTATTGGTTCAGACTTCAACAGGGCGATTATCTGTGCCATGCTCCTGATGTTGCGTGACACGGCGCTGTGACCAGCTGGCTGACTACTAGGTTCAGCATGCCCAGTAAAGAGAGGAGATTCTGGCTTCACAGTGAACTGGTAAGAGTTTTGCTTCTCCGTCTCCTCATATCTGTCAAGAGACGGAGCTGAAAGCAGTGAGGAAAGAGACATGTGCCCTCTATCATCATCTGTAAGCGTATCTTCACGAAACTCTGCAGAGAGATTTGTTTCTGTATCCTTCTTGCAAATCGTAGAAAACAATGGAGAGGTAATATAAAACTTGGACGGAAAAGTACCCTGACACTGCTTAGACAAAGGCAGTATTGTTGTTTTTTCTTCATCTTCCATTGCTGATATTTTCTTTTCAACTTGGCGTGGCCCTTGGAAACCCTAGGAGAGAAATTTTTAATTAATTCTACGCAGAAATCAACTTCACATTTTGTAATCAAACGTTGAAAATAGGACACACTCCATAAAATACATTCTGATCAAGTATCACGTAACGATTCCATGGGTGGACAGAAATAATCTCAAGCCCTTGCAATTTCCACTGCAGCCTTAGCAAGAGCAGTCCTCTTAAACCAAACAGATTTAGTAAACTCTGGAAAAAACAGCTACCGGTAACAACTTCAGGCTTACAGTTCCATAAACCCAGGAAGACATTATCTATATTTTCACCGTTCATTAGAAGATGTGCCCTCTGTGTTTTAAAATGCATGTTAACACCAGGCATAACTTTTGAAACAAAGACGTACTGTAAACTTCCTTTTCAAGCCGACCGACAGGTGTCTCGGAGGCAGAACACCAGGTGTGACACTGTTCCTGTCCACTGTTGGAGTTCCTGCCTTCCTTGGCTGATCTTCAAAAGATTTTTCAGTCACTTTTACTGCTTCAACTGTGATCAAATACCGTTCACTTTCTAAATTATCGCCAGCATTCACCTAGAGAAAAGAAAGCAGCAATGTGTACATAACAGGGCTATATAAGAAACAATAAGTCTTCTAATTACTTATGTGTCAATATTTCATAAATGTACACCCAGCATATGACAGCTGCCATATAAATACTTAGATTAAAATATGCATATACTAGAAAGCATTAGCACTTAGCATCAAGTTAGGCTTACTTAACATATCATTGTAATACACCCCTTTTACCCAAAAGGAATAAAATTCCATAAAACACCTACACTGGATCTGGAAAACCAAAACTTGTCAATAAATACAAGCTGGTTTTGCTTTCCATTATTTGCATTGCAGCAGACTTTCAAATCCACAATAAGTACTACCTTCGTTACCAAATAAGAGTTTGAACTGCTTCCTGAAACACAAACATCAATCTCAAGCATAAAAATAAAAAAACTCCAAACAAAACATACCTGAGAATTTATAAAAATGCTCTCCAAAAATTGTCCATGATCATCAAGCAAAATAGCCTGCAATGAAAAAATAGAATCTTAAACTACTAAATTCACAGATAACTAGATTGCCACTGAGAGTCCAGCAGTAGCAGATGACATTAAATCCAACAGTATTAAATCAGAGTTGCTCACCTTATTTCTGCCAGTTCTAACCCTCAGAATTCCATCTTGCCATGTTTTTGATTTTTTCATTTTCTGGTGAGTGTACAATACCTGTTTTATATGTGTAAAATGATGAAATAACAATAAGTAAGGAAATGTTTAAATAATACAGCAACTACAGTGTCCTTGAATTCACTTCTACTTAACTGTACAGTGTTAAAAATCACTTACAGTAAATTCTTGAGAGGCCATTGCTTTCCAAAACAGTCATCCAACAGCTTATTTCACATCTTCACACATCAAATATTCACATCTTCATACAGCCTGAGAGACAGAGAATTGTTCAGAAGCCACCAGAGTTGTGAAGGAAATGTATTAACAAAAGATAGATTTCAGTTCACTTTTTTTTTGCCCTCAAAAGAAAAGAAGCTAGATGCAAGACAACGTGAAAACAGTGGGGTGAAGCTGATGTATTTTAAAGAGAAACCTTGAAAACAATCTAAATGACCACTGGTTAAATTTTTTTTAAAAAAAGGGTGTTTTTATAGATGCCAATATGTTTTCCAATTTTCAGGGGAATTCATTTATTTAAACCAACGGCTGGCAACTCTGAAAACTGCAGTGATCATGCTGCTATTCAGTATTAACAAAAAAACCTAAGCATGTTTACTTGCAGAAAGAAAAAAGCCATAGAAGCTATTAACAGAATAATTTTGTTGCAAGTTTATCGAATCCAGACTTGGTCATGCACGTTCAAAACATATCAAAGATAACTGACTCAGAATCAGTTACCCATGACGTCAAACCTCTTTGCACATTTAAAGCTTGATCAAAACAACTTTCACAATAGCCTTCGAAAATGAAACCAGGAACAAATAATTGTGAAAGCAACTCATTTCCAGAAGTGATTTACATACTGGCTTATGTTTGAGTGGTATTGCGGTCTGTGTTTGGGGATCTGTGACCTGAATTCAACCCGTTACCAGCACTGCAATGAGAACGATCACAAGAGACAAAGTAGGATTGACAGCTACTCCTACCACAGTGGATTAGTAAACTTATATTAAGAAGGAAAAGACATTCACGCTGTTTCTTATGGCTGACACCTTCCTGGCAGTCTCAGGTGTGCAGTAAAGTACGAAATCTTGGAAAGCGACACCCTTAAAGGACCCAGAATTACTCCTTCAGCTATTAAAAGCAGCTGGATAAATGGAACGCTGACTAGAGCGTTATATATACTCTATATATACGAATGCCACGGGAAGAGGGGGATGCGCAGGAACGCTGCCGGCCCAGCACGCAGATCTGCTAAACCCACTTTCTCCACAGAGCCGAGGCGGACCCTAAGCCCTTTTCAGCCCACC
>NW_010227610.1:59999-60205 GCF_000690775.1 Eurypyga helias | reverse complement strand
AGGGTAGAGGCCCCGCGAGGGAAGGGGGTTCTCGGTGTGAGGGGGAGGCACTCTCGGGGGCAGGATGGTGGGAAGGAGTGCCCCAGGAGAGCTCAGGGAGATGCCCTGGGCGGCAGGAGGCAGAGTGTGGGGCTGGGGAGGTGCCCCAGGGGAGGGGAGCTGGCAGCCCCCCCGGGGGGGGAGCGGGGCGTGTTGTGGGCACAGGC
>NW_010227610.1:19239-59986 GCF_000690775.1 Eurypyga helias | reverse complement strand
AGGGCGCAGGTGTGCACGGTGCTACTCTGCCGCCATCCGCGTCCCCCCTGAGCGTGTCACCCTGCCTGCGGTGCAGCTGGGGGTTGACTGGGGGGTCAGCACTGCAAGGCCCTGGGCTCCCGGGGGGCTGGGTGCACCCTTTAGCTGTGGGAGCATTGCAGACGGACATCGGGATGGGTAGTGGATTCAGGGAGGAGATGAAACAGTTTGGTAGCTGTCATGTGTCCTTTTTAATCAGCGTTGCTGCGATACGGTGGGGTTCCTACAGCACCTCAGAAGATTTCTGATATCCGATGTTTTGCTGTGGACGCTAAGCATCTCTCCTTGCATTGCTGATTGGCCTTCCTGTTGTCCTTTCTTGTTTCCCAGATGAAAGAAGATAGATTTCGGAAACTGTTTGCTGCCTTTGGCACGCTGACCGATTGTTGCTTGAAGTTCACCAAGGATGGCAAGTTCCGGAAGTTTGGCTTCATTGGCTACAAGTCTGAAGATGAAGCTCAAACGGCACTGAACCATTTCAACAGAAGTTTCATAGACACCTCCAGAGTCACAGTGAGTGATCTTTAAAAATAGCTTCTTCTGATTCTTAAACAAGTTTGTCATCAGAGATTTTGGTCATCTTAGGGGTGAGCAGTCAGGGGCCAAGAAAACCTAGAGATTGTGTCCTCTGCAGCAGAACAGTGAAGCCTGGTGCCAGGCCTCGTTGCTTGGAGCCTCAAGCAGGTGCTTGGTTCAGATGGGCTGTGTTCGTGCAGTGACTTCAGGGCTGGTTGGAACAGCAGTGTCAGGTTTTGAGCTGTCGTAACCTGCGCTTGGGAACTTGAGGTCATTTGCCATTTGAAATCATTCATCATTTGAAGTCATTCTCTTGCTGCTCTGGGCAGAGGAAGATTCATGCTGAACAGGACAACTTATTTGATTGTGCCTAAATGAGCACAGCAAACTGCTGCCCGTGTTGGAACATGTAGCCCTGTGCTTTTAAAATGAACATCTGTATGAAGTCACCTTTTCTCCTGCATGCACCCCCTCTGTCCCGTCAGGGTTACAAGCAGGGTTCCTGAGTGAGGCTTATCCAGCAGAACGTATGGTTAATTCAAGTTATTCATTTCAGGTTGAGTTGTGCAAGTCTTTTGGTGACCCTTCAAAACCCAAAGCATGGAGTAAGCACTCTCAGAAGGCCCCTGCCCCAGAAAAACAGCCTGAGAAACCTGTGGCAAGTGCAGCTCCTGCAAGCACAAAGAAAGTGAGTCTCTTGTTTTCTCCAGGGTCTCTGATGTGTGTCACTGTCTCTTCAGAGAGAAGGATAGTCTGTTGCCTGATGTGTGGAGAAGGGGACAGAGTAGCTGGGTCAGCAGGTGTTGGAGTCCTGGCATTTTTCTGCCTTAGGATCTTTGTTCCCTGTACCATTACGTTACTTGAGAAATGGTTTGGCTGTGCTTCTAATAAGCCTTTCTAAATTTTGGTTTTATTTCCCCCAGGATAAAAAGAAGAAAGATCCAAAAGAAAACTTAAAGGAGGTGAGTTGAGGTTAGATTGCAATCCCTACGCAGCTTGTCTTAGGATCAAGACCTGAATAACTCTTTTCTGTACCGCTCCCCGTGCTGTTAATACAGGCAACTCTGTGACAGTCCGATTTTGCTGTAAGAAACCATGATGTTAACAATCTCAGCACTGGGGACCAATTTTTTAATTGTCACTATGAGCACACACTGCATCCAGGACAGCCCCCTTTCAACAGTTCTGGTTTTTAACCATATGTGAGTTTTGTTATGTTTAACTTGTACATTTTTTCTCTTTTTAATGTTTTGTTTCCTTCTCTAAAGTTTTTTATCATCAGTTACACAAAGAAATAGTAGGACTGAGAGGTCTTGAGAAGACTAGCCGCTTTAAGTGCTCACCTTGTGAGTGTAGACTCTCCTCTTTGAGATTTCTTCACATTGCTGGAAATGAGATGATAGCTTGGAATTAGAACTTGTTATGGGCTCTCCTGTGTCTGTCTTAACAGCTTGTCTGCTTGGTTTCCTTTTCAACAGCTGGAAGAAGATAAGACATTCCAAGAGTTCTTGGTGGTTCACCAGAAACGGTCTCAGGTGGCCACTTGGGCTAATGACACTTTGCCAGAGGAGCCCAAGGAGAGAAAATCAAAGTCAGCAGCTGATTATCTCAACTTTGATTCAGACAGCTATGAAGAGCTGAGTGAGGAGGAGGATGGGAATAAGCCCTCTGAAGATGAGGAGGAATCTAAAGGTACTGAAAGGAGCTGTCATGACCCTTTGCTTGTCTCTGTCTCAGTGAGTGTGACAGCAGGTGGGCTCATCAGACCCAGCTTGGCGTCCTGCCTCCAAATAGAGACCCTGTAATGGGGAAGGGGGTTTCTCAAGCATGAGACTCATTGTGTGTGTTGTGGATGTATGGTTGTTTTCCCAAATATGGGGAAATGCTGTTTCTGGTATGAAGGGGATGGCATTTGTGCCTTCCCCTCGGTCCTTAAGTCAACGTCTAGGGAAGAGTAACAGGGCAAACACCTACATCTTTCCCTTAAATGCTCTCCTAGCCCACAGCTGCTCTCACCTCAGGATTTCCTGGGCTGGATGTGGTTTCTGTTTATTTAGTAACCTGTCGCTGATGTCTGTGAACTTGCCTGGTCTGCCTTTGATGCATGTTTCTGGAAATGTTGGCATGTCCTTGGGCACTGAGTTGATGGGAAGGGACAGGGTTCGGTATCTGGGATTCCGGAAGGAAAACAGTATCTAGTGGAGTAGTGGGTTAACTTAAAAGACTGAGAAATCTGGGTAGTGGTCTGGTATATGTCTTCTTAGAATCCAGTGTCTCTGCACCAGTGATGAATATGTTTTTGAAGCTTTTCTCCCTTCCTACATGGAATTTCCTTAACCTGTTCTGTTGCTTCTCATCTCTCTTTGGGTAACTAAAACGTGGGTGTGATCAGTTGATCCTTGGTGGGTGTGGAGGGGTGTTTTGGAGAAACAGCTTCCTCTGTCCTTTACCCTGCAAAACTAAGCTGAACAACTGAAACCTGCCTCTGGGCTCTGCTTGAGAAGTATTCAGTTAAAATTGAGACAAAGTACTCTGCCATGGAGTTCCTCGAGCTCCTTTCTAATTTGCGTTATACACGAACTGTTACTTTGAAAACCAGCAATCCAGACAAGTCGGTTTGGAAGTGCTGTGATCAAGTTGCTGGGCTATTCTCAAGCCTTTCCTTCCCTTGGAAAGGGTAGAAGAGAGGAAGGTGTTTCTCGTGGTTGTGTCTGTTCTCAGCTGTTACCTGGCTGAGGAGAGAGCAGCAGCATCTGTGTGCAAAACTTCTCTGGTCTCTCCTCTCTGACAGCAAAGAAAGGAGGGAAGAAGGCAGCTGCCAGCAAAGACCTCTCGGACATGGATTACCTGAAATCTAAAGTGGTGGAGCATTCTTCTTCCTCATCCAGCACCGAGGAAGAAACGGATAGTGAGGAGGCGGAAGAGGAAAGTGAGAGTGAGGAGGATTTGGGCGTTGCAGAAACCATCAGCACCCACACGGTTGAAAGGGGGGAGCAAGAAGTCCAACAAACACAGCAAGAGACACCAGCGCAGAAGAAGAAAAAAGGATCCATGCCAGAGGTATAGCTGAATTGGACTGGTGTCTTATCTAAAGCAGGAGCTTTATGGGACGGTATGTGTCTGTCAGTCACTCCAGGGATGAGCCTGAAGTCTGCAGGACTCTCCGGTACCAGCTTTCCATTAAAAATGTTTGCTGGATCCCCTCTTAGTGATGACTGAATTTCCCCCTCCAGAAAAGGGGCTTCCTAACAACTGCTGTTAGTGCCCTTTTCAAAGGCTTTTTGCTTTGTCGTGTGTCCATCTGTCTGCAGAGCTTGGGTCTTAGTAACTGGGTTTGACTATCCCAGCCAAACTTGCATCCTCACCTGGTACCTCCTGCCCAGACCGATGCAGCTGTGAGAATCTCTTGCTGTTCTCTCCCACGCTTGACCCTCCTGTTTGTGGGTCAAGACCAGCTTGTTGTGCTGTGACTTTTGCTGTTTTTTCACGCAGTTTCTTTTCATTTTCCTCCACCCTTCTGTCCAGAAACAAGGCAGCTCAGCAGAAGCTAGCACTCCACATACAGTGAAACTTCGTGGTGTCCCCTCGAACGTCACCGAGGTAAGCTTGGTTACTGAGCCGGGAATGGAGGCTCAAGGGTGCTCAGTGTGTAACTCAGCGTGGTATTTGCAGAGGCTTCTGTCTTCACTTACAGAGCTGTTTTGAGGGTTGTATGGGCTGTCAGGGAAACTTTGGCACTGGCTTTGGGCAGAGATGTTGTACGTAGCGACAGGACAAGGGGTGACAGGCTTAAACTGAAAGAGGGAAGATTTAGATTGATGTAAGGAAGAAATTCTTTCTGGAGAGGGTGGTGAGGCACTGGGACAGGTTGCCCAGAGAAGCTGGGGATGTCCCATCCCTGGAAGTGTTCAGGGCCAGGCTGGATGAGCCTTTGAGCAACCTGGTCTAGTGGAGGGTGTCCTTGCCCATGGCAGAGTGTGGAACTAGATGGTCTTTAAGGTCCCATCCATTCCCAACCTTTCTGTGATTCCATGTTGCATGTAGTGTTCTTATAGTCTATATAAAAAAATGTAAGTCTAAAACCTGCTGTTTCCTGTACCCGAGGACTTGTTTAAACCATTATAATTCTTCCTGCAGCAAAAGATTCGTGAATTCTTCTTGCCTCTGAAGCCAGTGGCAGTCCGGATGGGAAAAAATGCCCCGGGGAAAACTAAAGGTAATGTGCATATGTGGAAGGGAAGTGGGATCTATGTGTTAGATGACCTCTGTCACACCTCTGTTCTCTTCATCTGCAAGTCCAAATTGCTGGCTCGTGTCCCGATTCTTACAGACCTTCCTGTGACTTTGCAGCTCACCTGCCCTAGTTGCTGTCCGTAGGATGCTGTGGGCGGAGTAATGTTGGCTGTGCTCCCTTAGGAATAGCAGCAGGAGCCTTTTCTTTTATCTGCCTCCGGAACTTCCCAATCCGTGCCAAGGAAAGTTTTTTTCCTCTGGGATAGCTGTAGCAGCACCCAGGGACTGAGACCTCTGTGTATTGCCTGCAGAGCAGTCTTTAGCCAAGATGGGTCTCCTGACAGGCTGCTGCTACTGGAGGAACCCATTGGAAAGAGGGTGGAGCTGGCAGGGGGCTTTGCTGTGTGCTGTTGTCCTTTCATAGCCTGACAGCAGATGCACCTTTTATTTGCTCTTGGAGACACCTGTGAAAGGCTACTTCAGCTGTTAAGTTGGGCTTCCTGGGTTTGAATGTAGAGAATAAGCTTTGAAAAGGCAGAATTCCCATCTGATGTGGCCATTTTCAGGCTGGATTGGAACTTTAATGGGAGCTGAATGCTTTATCTATAGGAATCTATATTAAAGAAAGCCTAATTCACCCTTAATTAGCCAATTAGTGGTTGTGTGTTCCCCACATGGTGCTCAGTTGAACCTTTCCTTCTCCCAAGGTTATATCTTTGTTGACTTGAAGAGTGAAGCAGAAGTGCAGAGGGCCTTGAAGCGGAAAAAAGAATACCTAGGTAAGGGCTGTTTGTTCCTTGGTGCTCTGGCTGCTCTCGATGGCAGGGTGCTCAGCTGCTGAAGTGTTCACTGCAGAAGCGTCTCCCGTTGTTTTAGTTTTTCCCAGGCAGATGGTGGGGGTGGTTTCCTCCACTCAGCTAACGTGGGATAAACCAGGTGCCGTGTCAGGAGCAGCATAGAATTGACAAGTGACTGAGCTGTGCATCTTGCTCTTTGGCCCTCACGTGCTTGAAGTGTGTCTCGCTCTTTGTGTAAAAATGATACTGTTTAAATCCGGTTGGGATAGCGCAGAAGTTTTGTACAAACGATTCTGTAAGCCTGTGTTTGAAACCCGTTCTTGGCCTAGCCCTTAGTGAAACTACTAGAACTTTATGTGCAAAAGTCATTTGCAGAATGGGGGTATCCGTGTGGAAACCTGTGGCACGGGCAGAAAGCCTGGAGCTTTGAGAGGTCTGCTCAAAGCTTGTGGAATTGCAGTTGCTTGTGTCACTGCTGCAAGCCTGGGCTCTTTGCACATTGGCATTGATTTCCCATGGCCTTGGGAAGCAACTAATGTGCTTCTGTGTGTGTTTGGGGATCAGGTGGACGATGCGTTGAGGTATTCCGATGTGGGAATGTCCCAAAAGAAACTGTTACAGCAAAACCTGATAACCAGCCCTGGCAAAGAAGGAAGAGGGACGATGAGGAAGAAGAGGACTTGGCTGAATCAGGGAGACTCTTTGTCAGAAATCTTCCCTTTACTAGCACTGAGGAGGACTTGGAGAAGATCTTTTCCAAGTACGGTAAGTGTTTGCTGTGGGACTGGGACTTGCAGGGCTGCATCCTTCCTTCGTGAACACCGAGGTTTTCTTGCTGGGTGTGAATGGCCAAAGCTCCGTGTCCCACACCTCCCAGATACGGGCTGACTCCCATCATCTTTATTGCCTGGCGTGGTCATGTGTGGCTGCTCGGCTTTGGACCCGGTGCTGGCTCCTTCGCTCGCGTCGTGTGCAGCTGCGTGCATCTGCCCTCCTCCCTCTCGTTGCGTCTCTGATGCAACTGTAAAAGTTTTTGCCAGTCAGCTTAGGCTCTGAATCCTGGTGGGATGATGATGGGGAGAAGATAACCAACAGCACCTGCTGCACGAAATACTGATCACGCCAGAGGTTTCTAGGTGCTGTAAGAGGTGAATCACTGAGATGGTCATGTTTGACGTGTCAGGTGGGAGCTTCAAGCTTCTCGAGTTGAACAAATTAAAGGTTTTATTGGCATTAGAGCGTCCAGGTGGGGTGGGGAGAGAGGGTTATGTTGTGGAAATCTTTATACCTGACTGCAGCTAAGTGCAGCTGCTCAGCTCTTGCCTGGTTTGTGTCGCGAGTCAAAGCCCTGTGAGCTGCCTCACAGTGCGTGACCGGACTTGGGGTGCTTTTGCTGGGCCTGCCTTGTCAGTCTGCAGCCAGGCTGGAGGCTCACTGCATGCACTCTGCAATATCCAGAGCTGCTCTGCCCTCCTTGGCTCCCCTCCTCATTGGCGTTGGGCAGGAGGTGCCAGTTGGGAGCATGTGGTGGCTGTGCGAGGACGTGTCACGGCAAAGCCTTGTCTTTTACAGGACCCCTCTCGGAGATCCATTTCCCTATAGACAGACTGACCAAGAAACCCAAAGGGTTTGCTTTCATCACCTATATGATTCCCGAGCACGCGGTGAAGGCCTACGCAGAAATGGATGGACAAGTGTTCCAGGTACGGTGACTGATGGTTTTCCTGTGCTGTTGGACTGCACCTCATGGGAATGTTTGTTAGTAAGGTGGCCAAGTATTTGCTTCTGTGTTTTGACGAAGAGGTTGAGTCTCTTCTGCCTTGCTCTGTGGGAACACAGTCGCTTTTGGTAGCGCAGCCTGGTTTGAACAGCCTCGCAGGTACCAAAATCTGAGCTAGAGGTGGAGGAGGAGCAGTCTCTCACACTGTGTGGCTAATCTGACTTGCAGTAACATGTCCTTTGGGGAGGAAGGTTCCCTCCTTCCACCCAGGCTGCTTGACTAGGAAAGGTGCCAGAAAATTTCCTCCACTCATGAACTTCTGTGGGTTATATCAGAGCTGCTGGACCTCTTCCTTTCTGGACCTCTTCTTCCTTTCTTCTAGGGTAGAATGATGCATCTTTTACCGTCTACAATCAAAAAGGAAAAAATTGAAGATGCAGACACAGAAGAGTCTTCCTCCTACAAAAAGCAGAAAGAGGCCAAGGACAAAGCCAACAGTGCCAGGTACATAGGTGTCTTGTAGCAGGGCAGGATAACACAACCTGCCGAACTCTCAAGTGGCAGGGATGCATGTGGGGTCTTTGCAGAGCTGTACAGACTACCAGGGTCAGTGAAGCATTAGCTCTGCAGCTTTCTGTCTCCCTTATTTCCTACCTGCTTGATTCCTTTTTCCAAGTAGCCTGGTAATTCAACAAGCAGCAGAAATTGAGAGAAACCTGGTTTTCAGTAGCTTTTCATATGAGTTTGTCTGATGAAAGTCGGCCTGATGCTGTAATTCTTTAGGGTAGTGGTTTCAGATCAGTTGGGTCTTTCTCCTTTATGGGCCACCTGTATTTATAAAACTTGTAGGAACTCTACCATGGCAGATACTTTCAGACTTGAAGGGAATGCAGCCTTACTCCTGTGGGCTTTGTGCTCTTAGTTATGAGTTACAAAAACAAATGTTAGAAATGAGTTACAAAAACAGTGTTCCTCTGAGCCAATATCTGCTGTCACTGCAGAGCAGTGACCTCTGAAGCTACCTGCACTTCTGCCTTCCTGATGCCTCTCCAGTCACACTTCCCTCATCCTGACCCATGTCTAAGGATCCTTTACCCTTCTTTCCCTCTAGCTTCTCATCCTGACTGCTAATGGTGACATTCAAAGCTATTTTTTCTCAGGACCATCAGATAGAGAGACACCAGTGGAAGAAAGGACTGTGTGACCTGGCTCTTCTTTCTCTTTCTAGCTCTCACAACTGGAACACGTTGTTTGTGGGGACAAACGCTGTGGCTGATGCCATTGCTCAGAAGTACAATGCTTCCAAAAGCCAAGTGCTGGATCATGTGAGTTGGGCTGTTGATTAGCTGGACTGGGAGATCGTTTTCTTGTCTGTTTCCTCCTGTCCAGGAGCTGCCTGGTCGTCCTGGGCAACGATAACCTCTGTGTATCCACCAACACCACACAGGATGAGAGATCTGTGGTGCTGTAGCCTCTCTGTGGGATCTGAGCCTAACAATCCCTTTGTCACTGGAAAACAAAGTCACACTCCCAGCTCCCCCACCAGCTCTGCTTTTCTGTGACTGAATTTTGCATTTCTACGTTACTAGTTGTTGGGAATTTGCACCCTAAAGCTCAGATCCTTCCTGGAAACTTCATTTTGCCTTGGGTAGCATTCTGATTCTAACAGCAACTTGTAGCAGCTTCACAGGAGCTGGAGCGTTTTACCTTCAAGCTCTCTGCCAAATTCCTCTTGCATCGGCTTGTAAGAGCCACAGGAACAACAGGTCCCCAGCATCTTCCTGGATTAGGGTTTTTGCTTCCCTCTTTTGAGCTTTGTCACCTTGTCAACTGATGTTCTTGCCTGCAGGAGACTAAAGACAGCATTGCAGTGAGGGTTGCTCTGGGAGAAACCGAGCTGGTCCAGGAGATTCGCCGGTTCCTTATTGAAAACGGAGTCAGCCTGGATGCCTTCAGTCAGGTGAGATGCCCAGCTAAAGGCAGTGGCGTGGACATACCTCTTCGGTATGATGGCCTGGCCCTATCGTCCTCAGTGCTCTGTGAAATTAGGAATTAAATCCACAGCATCATGCAGGATTGAACCCTTATGTGGGTTAGGAAATGTTCTGTCATTTGAAAACGCAACTGCCCTCAAGATGATTCAAATGCATAGTGTGATGGCTTCCAGTATGAGGGTCAGCTTGCTGTAGGCAGAGGAGCAGTCCTGGGTCTATGCCAGGGTAGATCTGGAGCTGACACCTCCATAGCCGAGCATTTGTGGAACAAGGAGGTTGTTTTGGGGTGTGGATCTTACAGGAAGTGTTTTCTAAATGACTGTTGGCCCCCTTGAATCCTAGAATGGGGTGACATGGAGTGAGAGAATGTGGCATGTTGGATCCAAAATCTTCAGTTAGCGAGATACTGTGTTTTGCTCTACTAAATCCAGTCTCCCCTTTCTTCTTACACCGAACACGGCAGGCTGCTGGTGAGCGCAGTAAAACAGTGATCCTGGTAAAGAACCTCCCTGCCAGCACGAGCGTAGCGGAGCTGGAGGACGTCTTCGGCAAACACGGCAGCCTGGGCCGGGTGCTGCTGCCGGAAGGAGGCATCACGGCTATCGTGGAGTTCCTGGAGCCAACCGAGGCCAAGCAGGCATTCACCAAGCTGGCCTACTCCAAGGTGAGTGTGGTGAGGGGCAGGCAGCTGCCTGGAGGGTGCAGGTCTTGGCTAACTGTGAGGCTGCAGAAAGGAGTGCTTGCTAAAATGTGAAGGGCTTTTGAGGGCAGTGGATTATCCCAGAGCCAATGCTCTTACTTTCTGTCTCGGATTTAGGGAGATGCCCACTGCATCCTGCGCAGCAGTGGCTGAGTAGGGCTCTCAGTCTGCAGAAGCAGCTGGAGGAGGGGGCTGTGACACAGCTGTGAAAGCCTGGGTGGTCCGGAGGGGGTTTCTTTGACCTCTCGCAATACAGGAACGTGGTACTGAAGCCTGGAGCTCCCTTGGAGGTCCTTTCCCTAGTTGTGACCCTGCACTTTAACCTCTGGATGTCACATGGTAGACGGTGGTCCTGTGTGAGGTTGGGTACAGACTCTCCTCTGGTGAGAGTTGAGCCGGCTGAAAACATTGCTCAACTTTTCCACTGCTCTTCTCCCTAACAGAATGTTTGAGGGGAAGATAAACCCGAGAGCAGAGCTTTTCCTTCAGGCCTCACCCTCCATTCTTCATGTATCTCCCATGCTCTATTTACAGTTTCATTCTGTGCCGTTATATCTGGAATGGGCTCCAATGGGTGTCTTCTTCAGCCCAGCCCCTCAGAAAAAACACCCTGAAGCCTCAGAAAAAGAGGGCAAAGCAAGGCCAGAACCTGGTAAGAGCTTTGACTTTGGGACAGAGGTATCTCTGGTTTCTCCACTCCTTTATGTCTAAAGCAGCAACACTGATATTCCTGACCCTTTGGTGATGGAACACGCTAAATCACTGCTCTGTGGCATATTGATCACACCACACAAACCTTCTGCTTGTTCCTCACCGCCTGGATGAGATGTGGGCAGTGATGTGTGGCTCGTGGTGCACTGGTCCAGTTTGGACTGAGCTAACATGAGCTCTGGGAAGAGATCTTTGATCCAGTCTGGTCTTGGCAGCAGCTGTAGGGAGAGCAGTGGCTGTTCCCTGTAAGCTGGGCCCGACCCCCAGGCATGTGGGCGGTTGTGTGCTGTACAAGGACACTGTCCCAAAATTTGGCTTGGTTACATCTTACCAGGTTGGGCTTACTCTTTGTTTCAGGTGATGACACTGACACAGCTACAAAGGGCTCAGAGGAAACAGCAGCACAGGAAGAGGAGGAGGAAGAAGAGGAGGAGGAGGAAGAAGAGAGCATTCCTGGGTGTACCTTGTTCATCAAAAACCTGAACTTTGCCACCACAGAAGACACTCTGAAGGAGGTGAGCCATAAACGAGGAGGGGGGATTGGGTTTTGCTTAGCATGGTCTGCTCAGATGGAGCAGGAAGGGGTTAATTGTGTGGCTGAGGGCTGTACTGAGATGCCTGACGGAGTCAAGCCCTCACTCCCAGAATGTGCTCTACTCTGCTGAACAGGCAAGGGGCAAACTGTTCTCCATCTCTGTGTTGAGGATAAAGTGTTTAAAGGAGTTAAATTGCAGCCAGTATGACCTAATGGGAGATGAAGGAGCACTGGATTGTACTGGGACTGGGAACCTCTGGTTTGGAGTATCAGGCATCAGTTCAGACAAACGCATCTGAAACAGTTTTGATGGGGTTTGATTCCACCTCAGGACAGGTGGAGGCAGTAAGAAGTCTTTTAAGACTCTCATTTCCCATGCTGTCTGTGATGCTTCTCCTTGGGACAAGTGCTTGTGCAGCTGTGATGCTGCTCTGTGTGTTCAGGCAGTGAAGAAATCCTTGGTGGTTTCACCAGGATGTGCTTTTCATCTGAGCTTCTACCAACAACGACCTGTCTGTGCCTCACCTCAGCAAAACAACTGGGAGAGATCGTAGCATTTCTGAAGCCGTGTGGGGTAGTAATAGCAAAATAGGGAAAAGCAACGGGGAGCTCCCATCTCTGCTACTCAGCGTAGCCATGTGAAAAGCCACGTTTCGTGGCCCAGGAGTGTTGGTGCGATGTCACTCCATCCTGGACCCGTGCTCCTTCACCTTGGGGCTGCGGTACTAGTGGCCACCTTGGTCCAGTTGGGTCTGGGGACAAATGTAAATATTCAGAGGCAGACTGGGACTTGTCCCCTCTTCTTTTAAAACTGTCCAGCTACAGTTTTATGAAGGAGTTGAACAGCTGGCTTGTCAGCATAGGGCAGCCCCTGCTGCCCTGCATGGCTTTGGGAGGAGCCATATTCCAGGGGCATCACAGGAGTCACCCACCACTAAGGTTCCTTCCCTGGGTGTGAGGGCATCTTGTGATCCATAGTGTTCCTCCAGAGCCATCCTAGATCCCTGTGCGCTTTCTGAGCAGTGCTGGGAGGATTTCTGGGAATGCATGGATGGATTTCTTTACAAGAGAATGCACGTGTGGGGGTGTGTTTGTACAGAAATAAGTTTGCAAGGCGCAGCTGCACTGACCGCTTGTCAGGCGTGCGCTGGGCAGAGCTGGGCCTGCGAGCCGGTGCTCCTGGCTCTGGAAGAGGGCCATATTGTCACTCGAGTTGTGAGCCTGCGACAAAAGGAACTGAATCACGTGTCCAAATTCCTTGCAGACGTTCTCCAAAGTGGGAGCTGTGAAGAGCTGCACGATATCCAAGAAGAAAGACAAAGCAGGTACTCTAGACGTTGCTGTTCAATTCCTTCCCTCGGCTGGTTGCTGAGGGCTCAGGTGTGGCAGTGCTTTAGCATTCAGGAGGCTGAGCATTTGTGTTCTTGTTGGCAAAATCCTTAATGTTTCTAGAAGTGTGCCTGTTGAAATGGCTAAAAACAGCAGCCAAAACTACCCTGGGCTTCAGTCTAGAAGGTTAAGCTCAATTATGGGATTTGTGGAGACGCAGGTTTCTCTTGAGATGAGGACAGAGAAGCCGACTCCTTCAGGCTCAGAGAAGAGAGCAGGATGCAAGTTGAAAGGAACTGGTGCCCTGCGATGATTAAACCTGCCCACAATGTGCTGTACCCACGATCTTCAAGGATGCCTGGCTGAATGCTGTGCCAAGTGGGCTTCGTTTGCCTTCTGCCTGCCCCATGCGAACATGGCAGGCTGCAGTGACGAGCGGTTATGCCTCTTGCTTTGACTGTACTCGCTGTCTGGGCGGTTGGACGGAGAAGACTTCGTTTAAGGCAGGTGCTGGCTAGATGGGCTGCATCATCTTGCTGAATTTCAGGCTAGGGAGTTGCACAGCTTTGCGGGATTTTGCCCGAACAGGGCTCTTGTAGCATGGGATGCTTGAAAACTCGGATCCACTGAAAGAAAAAGAAATAAAGCAAACCCTTCAGTACTGCTCACGTGTCTGGCTGCAGGCGTGCTGCAGACAACGTCTGAGCCTAGGCCGATCTCGTATCGCCTGCCAAAGCGATCCCTTCTGTCACTGTGGGACAATCTCTACAGCCTGCTACCATTGATGTTTTGAAGGTGGAAACTGGGTGTTACAGTTTTGCTTGTGGATTCTTCCTTTCCTCACCCAGCCTTATTTATGGCTCAGTGTGTTCCTTAGGAGTGTGGCGTGATGGTGAGCGCTGCAAACCTCTGCTGTGCAGGGCAGTGTAATAGATGTCTCCTCCTTTGGCACGGAACCAGCAGCTGCCTGCCCAGGTTTATAGAAGTGCTTGCTCCTTTTGTGCCTTGGAGAGCTCTAAGGTGCTTTGTCTCTCAAAAGAAACGCGAGGCTTGGTGATGACAGGGAGTGCAGCACGTGGCAGCTCAAAGTGGAACAGAACCCAAATGCTCAGCTCCCAACAGTGGTCAGTAACTGACTGCTTGGCGAGTGTTGGCCAACATGAATTTCTGAAGGGGTCATACGTTGGAAGTGTCTCTTCTGGGGACCAAACTGCAACCTGCCTGTTGCTGTCTTGCAACAAAAGTCACATTTATTTCTGGGTAGTTGGCAAACTTTCCAAATGAAGGTCTCATTTCCCTCGTGAGGAAACAGTCCTGTGCATAACAAATGGTGTGTCCGTAAGGGATCGCTTAGCCTGACTGGCCGGCAGCTGTTTTGTAGGCCTTAGTGTTTTATTTAAGGAGGTTGCACTGAAATTATGCAAAGCCAAAAGTCTGTTTTGTGTGCAACGTTGGTTTTCTGCTCTTTGGCATCGGCACCGAAACAGGCTGTTCTACAGCATCGTGTTGCTCAAAACAAATCAAAAAAAGTAAGGGGCACTCATGAGGAGTGTCAGAGTCTGGGCAAGGGCAGGCTGGCCTTTTGTCTGGGGTTTTAGTTTTTGTTCCCCCCCAGTTTTGTCAATCAGTGCTTTCTTCTGGTTTGTTTTTAAATGTGCTTGATGTCATCGCTGTTTCTTGCTAGCTTAACGAGTCCCCTTTCTCCTCTGACAGGCACTTTGCTGTCAATGGGCTTTGGATTTGTGGAGTACAAGAAGCCAGAGAGTGCCCAGAAAGCCCTGCGCCGGCTCCAGGTGAGCTTAAGCACTGTCGCTCCAGATTCCTTTCCAGAGGAAAGGTTTGGGTGAACTGTGAGGTTCCAAATGTACCAAGGATGTCATTGCTATGAGTTAACTGCTCAGGTGGAGAAGCCTGTAAAGTGGGTCATGTTTGTGAGGAAAGAGGGTACATGAAGGGACAAAATCTCATGCAGAAGAGGTGTTTCCTAGCACTTATCCAATGTGGAGGTGGCAGAAAATGTGCCACAATATGATGTAATGAGTTTATTCTGCAAGGTTCCCTTGGCAGAGATGACCCAGGCCCCTACTCACAATGAGAACAAATTCTGCTGAGTATTTAGTGCAGCAGAGTTCAGCTCTACCCTCTGTGAACCTGCCATTGCTTAAGGGCCTTTTGGCCTCCTGCCTTCCCCCTGAGGCCTGCCACAGGGTTTGGCTGCACTCCGTTCTTTGAAAGGCAGAATCCTGGGGAAGAGAAAAAGCAGGAAAATGGGTATTTTGTGGAGAAAGGGGGGCAGCAGGGCTCCAGGATCCTGGTGCAGTGCCTTTGCATGGCATATGCCCTGTCAGGGCTGATAAGACTGCTTGCTTTCGGTGCTGAACTGCAGGAAATCCTTTGAGGTGCAGGAAGCATGAGACAGGAAACTTTCTTGCTGTATTGGCTGCTGATGGCCAGTGAGACATCCTTGGCTCACTCCAGAACTAATAGTAAGACGGTCACTGCCTTGAAGAGTTTTCAGTCTAGAGGGAGAGGAAACCGTAGCCCAGGGCAGTGAAGTGGCTCATCTTTGCCAGTTTAGTGTCAGCGCTGAGGCTGATAGACTGCCAGATCAGGGATGTTGGCTGCTGCTACAGTCAGTCAGGCTGTCTCCAACCTCCTAGCAGAAGCCTTGCCTTGCATGAATGGCGTTCAACGGAGACTTTGGCAGGGAGAAGGGGAAGAATAGACGGGAAAGAGCGAGATGTGAAATGCTGTGCTTGTATCCTGGAAACTTGGAAGTTGTTGTGGCTTTCATTGTTGTTGTTTCTTTGTTTCAACTTCTAGGGCTGCTCCGTAGACGGCCATAAGCTGGAAGTGAAAATCTCGGAGAGAGCTATCAGGTAAAGCTGATGTTTCACGGGGTTACGTGTAAGCTGCAGGACTGCAGCTTCATTTCTTACCCAGCATCTCTGCATCACGAGGGCGTGATCGGTAGTGCTCTGCCTGTTGAACACATCGTTGGGCTTTACTCAGAGTGGCTTTAGTCAGTCTCACTTGAAAAAAAAAGAATAGTTGATGCAAAGGTCTTTGCTCACTAAATGACACATTTCCAGTTAAAATCCCTGAGCAGCATACATTGGCGGGTCACCAAAACTGAGCCCAGAGCGAGAAGCAGGCACTTGAGTTTCCTTCCACACCCAAGGAGAACACTCCTCTAAAATCCCTGCTTTTTAGGGTTTCCTTCTGCATTTTTATTCAGTATAGAATGGTCTGAGTACAAAGGTGAAAACTGACCCAGATGTTTGAAGGTGAACATTGGCGCCTAAAAACTGCCCTGTGTGCGCTTTAGAAACCCGACTGCAGAAAGTATCTCTTAAATGTCAAAATTGGTTTGAAAATCTGGTGCCTGAGGACCAGAAGCGGGCTGACAGCTACCTGGCTGCACTTTGTATTTCAATTCTAATAAACCGTTTTCATCCGTTGGGATTGTTAAAATCCCTTCAGGAGGTATCCAGCTTACAAGGCGGAATGCTCTGCTTCACGAAATAAGCCGCCCTGTTTTGTGTTAGGTAAAGGCTCACCTGGCCCAAATGCAATACAATTCTGACGTTTAAAAAATATTGTTAATAATCTGTTCTTGAAATTAACTTGCTATTTTCTAAGCCAGTAAGAAAAAGAATCAAAATTGGATTATGTTAAGCTAATTTTTTTTTTTAATCTATCAAGTCATATGTTCTCCTGACAGTTGAATAGACAAGGTTTGATGTCACAACAGAATTTAGTGGCAAATGTGAGTCCTGGCTGGCTGCCTCACCTTGCCTGTGGTGGCAGTCAGCAAGCTGGAAACTTTGATTTTCAGAGGTAGGATTAAAATCTCTTCTATTCCTCCTTTCTCCATGTACTGTGTGAAATTGCCGTTGTCGCCATTAAGGTGCCAGCGAGGATGTCGGTGTGAGCCAGCTGGCTGGTTTCTCTGCATCCTTAGTTTGGGAAGAGCCAGAGTGCACTGGGTGTTGTGCTGCACAATGATCCTCACCCGCCCTCTCTGGCTTCCTAGGCCCGCTGTGAAATCGTCCCGGAAGAAACAAACCATCAAGAAGCAGACGTCTTCCAAGATCTTGGTCCGAAACATCCCGTTCCAGGCCACTGTCAGGGAAATCAGGGAGCTCTTCAGGTAGGAAAGCACTTTTTGTCGGGCCTGTGCGGTGCTCCAGGCTGGAGCTGGTGTCGTTTTTCATGCGGTATCTTGCTGTTGGATTGTAAATACGTTGAGTTTTGTTTGCTTTGTGGAAACAAACCAGCCTTGATCGCATAAGCCAGCATTCTGGCCAGAACCACTGTGAGCTGTCGGACATGGTGGCCCGTGGCTCTGCAGCAGGTACCGTGGAGCTCGGCGGTCTCCCCGCCTGTGCAGTAAATGCCATGTAGCGCTGGGAGTTTGGTTTTCCTCTTGCCTGGAAGGTGTGCAGCAGCTTTCCTGGGGCTCAGCACACCAGGAGCACCGAGAGCCGCTGCAGGCAGCTGGTGTGTAAGATTTTAGCTGGCTCCCTCCTCCACCTGTCCTGCCCACAGGATGGTGTAGCTCCTTCCCAAGACATAGGGAGCACTTACATCTTGCTTTCCTTTCCACGAGTGTGTTGCTGTGTGTGCCTCATGTACGGGGTGGGGTGTTGCCCCACGGTCGGCAGCCCTGTATCTGTGCCTGTCATTCCCTCTCTGGCAAGAAATACCTCATCAGCTGTGAGACCTGCCTGGGATAGTGCTCCACAGTGAATAGGGATTTTGGGATCCTGGCCTGCGTTCTTCTGTGTGCTGGCTGATCTCTGTTTTCTTTCTATCCTCAGCCTTCTGTGCAGTGACTTATTAAACCCTGTAACGCATCCCAAAAAGGGAGTGAAACTTGGTGGAATACAGCATACGGCTTTTTTTCTGCTCCCAGGATGAGAATCTTTTACTCACTGACTCAGGCCGTGGTCCCTGCTCCGTTGCTGGCTTGCAGAGGGAATTTGGGGGAATTGATGTGCGGTTCTGCCCATCAGTTTTTCCTGTCTGCAAAATAAGGGTGATAGCTCAGAGGGCACGGCGAAGTACCGGATGGTTTTTCTGTGTGGGTCTGTGCACAGAAGACAGGCGCTCTGCTCTAGTCGGGTCTGTGGCCTTCCTTTCCGAAGGGATTGAGTTGAGGAATTGCTTAACCCTTTGAACCTGCCCAGACCACACAGTGAAAGCTGCCTTGCCAGGAGCCACGGGGCAGTGATTTGTCGTTTCTCTTGGGTGCGGGGGACAAGACGCGTTTCCCCATACGCGGTGGGCTCTCCCTCCTTCGTTAGCATGCAATGTTCTCCTGGCTGGACCGCAGGGAAGGACAGTGGTTCCTGCCCGGCTGGTGGTCAGCCGTGTTCTTGCAGGCTGTAAGGGGGTGAGGAACAAGCTGTGCGTTGCAGCACTGCCGCAGGGTGAGCTCTGGGGCTTCACCTGGAGGCAAACCATGACTTGGCTCTTGGACACGCGTGGCTGGAAGCGTGACGGTAGGCACCACGTGAAGGTCCTTGTAGAAGAGCAAAAGGTTTTTCTTGCTTGTGCTGTGCAGCCTGGGTGATTTCGCTCCAGTGAGGCCCTACCGAAAGAGGGAGAAAAACCTGGACCTCCAGTTACTGTGCTGGGTTTTCTTAGCGTGTGGGACACTCAGCACTGCGCGGCTGCAGAAGTGACCTTCGTAAAGCCGGAGCGAACAAAGCCCAGGAGATCTATTTGCCTTCGAGGGCCCTGGGTTAAGTTCAAGGAGCTGGGAGGCTTATGTATATCACGAGTGGAGACTGCTGGGGGTTTTTTTGGTATGTTTTTTTTCCTCCTGTCTTGTCTGGCACCTTAGTGCTGTGGAGAGGAGCAGTCTGATTAATATTGCAAGGAACATGCAGCTTCTAGCCACGTGCACTGTTGACAGCATTCTCAGAGTGATGCGTGAACATCCGTTTCATTTACCTAGGATATTCAGAGATGTGCTTTTTATCCTCAGAACAAAAGCCAGCGGCTTGGGGGGGACCCACAATCCTCCCTCCACCCCTGCCATCCCTCCTTCCCTTCAGAGTGGCTAAAACCGAGCACGACGGAGCGCTACTAAACACTTCATCCTCCTAGATTGCTTTTTTTCGTGGGTTTAAATCAGATGCCTTTGCTCTGGAGCTTTTAGCTCTTTCTGCATTTAGGAACCTGTCTTATTTGTATTGTGTTATTTATTTATTTGAAATTGCCAGCGATGGCTTGGCAGCGCAGGTGTCACGGGCAGAGGGGCTGCAGGGGGCACTCTTAGCCTGCCCAGCAAAGGCTGGCTGGGGACCACCGTGCTGGGGACCGCCAGCTTGGGGACCACCGGGCCACCCTGCCAGGCATTGCCGTGCAGGGCAGCAGCCCCCGGCCCACAGAGGTGGGAGGCTCTGCGGGGCAAGCATCTCTTCTATTGTTTCACATGCTCAAAAGCCACTTTCCAGCCCTGCAGCTGATGTTGCCTCCCGACCTGCTTCCTTCTGTGCTTGGTGTTTATTCTTTTCTCAGTTGCCTGGGCAGGAGAAAAATAAATAAATATATACACACACTACATCCATCTATCTATCTATCTAATATGTAGTATATAGATTACCCCAGACAAATTGATATTCTCCAAATATATATATATATATTGCCCCAAACAAATATTTCCATGTTTTGAGCTTTATCCAGGAGCTGTGTCTTCCTTTTTAAATGGACCCTCAGTAGGTGTTAATGACACTGGGACAGCAAAACAAGGGAGCTGGGTGTTTTGAATAGTGAATTTAGAAAGCTGCTGTACCTGTGCTGCTCAGAAATCCTGCCCTGGTTGTCTTCATGCTTTGTAATATCATTGTTTATGGATCTGCCACTTTACACGCTTAGACTTGCCCCACACCATCTCATATTCCAGCATTCCAAGGTAGCCCGAGGCTGTTTCTTGTGTGCCTGTCCCCAGCTTCTTCCAGCCATCAGTACAAAACACGGGAAAAGGTTCCATGCCGTCGGCTGGGCTGGACCTCGCTGTGGTTTGGAAGTGGCTGGTGGCATGCGTACTTCCCATCGCGTCATCCCACGCGTCCGGCGCCAGCAGGTTTGGAGAGCCGCGTTCCCCAGGAGTTCCCTCCTGCCCTTTCCCGGCGGTGAGGTGGATCCCTGGGAGGAAGGAGGCTAGGCAGTCCCTTGGGAATGGTCTGTGAGGGGCTTTAAAACTCAAATTGATCTTTTCCTCAAGGTCATAGTTTGCATTTTGATTTTGGAGTTGGGGGATATCAAGTTCCGCTTCTTGGGCTGGGGAAGGGTGATGCTTAATTTTCTCTGAACGGGAGTCCCAGACGCTCTGGTTACCAGTGTGAGTCTTCTTCCTGCAAAACAGCTGCAGGGCTCTGTGAGCCTGAGGTGCTGCCCACCTTCCCCACCAGGCCCGATGGCTTTGCTGGAGTGTGTGTGCTGGTTCCGAGCGTGTCCTGCCGCCTTCTGCCAGAGGTGTTGACCTCTCTCCTTTTTTATTTTTTGAGACCCGACAGGTGTTATTTCCTTCAGAAGGAGAAATGCTTTTCAATTATAGGGGCTGCTTTGGGGCTAGGTGTGAAGATTTTAGCTTTTGTGGGTGTGTTGGGTTTTTATTTCCCCCCCATTTCTGTTCTTTATTAGATTCTACTCTTATCTTTACTACCTGGAAAAATAACAAAAGACAAATGGTCCTTAGTTCTTTCCAAAGAGCCAAAGGAGGAGAGACAAAGGGATTGATATCCCATGAAGGCTGCTAATTTTTGCTGCCAAATTGGGGGCCTTTTATGGCAAGACTTTTTTCAAAAGGAACTCTAGATGTGGCAAGCTGAATTGGAGATCTGTGAAAGGCCACATTTTCACAGATTGGAGCTCTGGCAATTTCTGAAAATTAGGCTCCTTTAAAATCTATCACATTAGATCCATGCAGCCTTCTTTGGAAGTTCCAATTAAGTATTTGTTTCGTAGCATCCTTTTCCATCCTCCTTCCCCCTATCCGCACCAACTTTCATGAATATTAAAAATAAGGCTGTTTTGCAGTCTCCATATAACATTTCAGGGAGGTGTATGTTTTATTTTCCCCAAAGGGGGTACAATTAGGTCTAGAAAAAGGCTTCTTAAAAGATTTCTACCCAGTCAAATGCAACCTGAGCAATAGATACTGTTGAGAGTCTGCCCAGAGTTTGATGTAACTGAAGGATGCAGTTCTTAGAGGTGCATCTCAAGTAGCATGTACCTCTTTCCTTTGCATAATATATGAGAATTTATCATTGGTCTATATCTATAAATCCTCCTAAAATCACAGTGACCCTCACTTCCAGCCCTCCTCTGCCAACTAGTCGCAACAGACCCTAACCCTCAAAATTCAGAGTGAGATAAGGTGGCGGAGCTGCGAGCGTGGAAGGTGTTTTATTGTCCATCTGGCCATCCCTCGCCTTTCACCTGTAGGAACTGAATTCAAACACATTGTGTAAAGCTGTAAAATCATAAAATTATTATCAGCTGGGAGACTGGACTTCAGCTTGACTAAAGAAGCAGCTAGCGGAAAAAGCAATTGAAAGGTGTGCCAGAGCACAGAGCGGGTTATCGGGTGTGCTTATCTCCGTATTCTGACTTTCCTATAAAGAAAGAGAAGCTGCTTCTTGCAAAGACCTTCGGGGTGGGTGTCTCTTCTAATTTTAACTCCTTTGACTATTTTCTCTGTCTTGACAAAGACATGGCATTTATTGCATCTGGCAAAACAAGTGCCTGGGACTGATTAGGAGAAAACAGATCTATTCCCTCTGATAGAGGGTAAAAGTGAAGACAGCCAGTGGGACAAGACTTTGGAGTCTTGTCTCTGCTAGAAGAAAAATCTCTGAAGAAAGATGTGGTGGATAAACTGGCAGAGATATTTTTTTTTAAAGGCAGTCTTTATGAAGTTAATTTTATAAGATGATGCCTTTCACTTCTTCTGACCTATTATAATAAAGTGTAGTTATCAGAATGGGCTTTTCATTTCCCATTATAAAGGACATGGTGGTATAATGAATCCGTCTGCCAGACATGCTTGCTGTTCACACCTTTCTCCCAGTAATGGAGCCTACATGACTGGAGACAATTTCTCCTTCCCAGAGTAACGCTGCCCTGTTGAAGCCGTGGAAATGTTTGCTACTGCAAGGTAGAGAAGGAAAAAAATTTAGTCCATCATAAATGTGAGTGTGTTAAGCAAGTTCTGGGCAGTATTAATTAGAACACTCCGTGCAAACAGCCCTAGGATGCACAGTGCTGTAAGCACCTGCTGCTGAACGCTCTAACGTCAGATTACTGTCCAAGTGATGCTTTTGCTTTTAAAACCCTCAGTGTTGTGCTAGAAACTTTTCAAAATCTATTGCTGCTTCCTTTTAGCTGCTTTAAATTCTTCTCTCCTGACTGTCCCCCTGCAGTTAAGTGGCCCGTGAAAGTGGGGGGAGCTGCAGAAGTCACAGTGAGCACCTCTTGGTGTGTAAGGCTCCGCTGGGGTAGGATGGGGGCTGCACAACTGCAGCTGGGGGTGGGATGTTGGTGAGATCCAGTCTGGAGATGATGGGACAGGCCCAGGGATTCCCAGTAAGCACGGGTGCACTGGTCTGCCTCTTCCTTCTGCCCTCCAACCACTTTAGCAGATCTGTCCTAGGTGAGACATCTCTTCCTGGCCAAATAGCCTGCTTAGCCCCGTGATATCTGCCAGGGTGGTGTCCCCCTGGGCATTCTGAACCCTCCTGCGAAAAGCCAAAGTGTGGCTCCTTCTCTGCTGTTCGCCAGCTGGAAACTACCCCCAGCACCCTATGGAGCCTAGGTAAGGGGGTGTGCATCACAAACACAGTGGTAATTCGTACAGATGTACAACTTCCCACTTACTATTCCCTGAGCCCTTTACAGCCACAGATGAAACACGCTGGGAAGGGCAAGGGGAGACAGGGCAGAGTTGCTAGGAGCGCAGGCAACGGGCAAGCTGGGCTGTAGTACTGTCGGAGGGACATGGAGCAGGTCATCAGCCCTTCCTCGTGGTAGCAGCCACTGCTGGGTTCATGCCCTGTTCATCTGGGTGATGCCCATGAGCAGATGAAGCTGCATTCATGAGTTGTTTTGCCAAAGCAGTCCAACTGTCAGTCTGCAGCTAGATCCAGTCTGAAGGAGTCAGAAAAGAGGGGGGTAGGTGTTTGGGTGATGAGCAAAGCCAGCCAGCCAAATGTCTGTCTTCCTACCCGTGTGTAGTTGCTGCTTTAAAGCTAACAGTTTCTGCTCCCTTATCGACAAACACAGAGATGTTCCCCGGAGCAACACGTCACCCCTTCTCCTTAGGAGGCTGCTTCTGCCAGGGGAAGAGCCTCTTGGTCTTCCGCAGACTGGGGCCCAGCGAACTCCCTTGTTGCTCCATGTGGAGTTAGATGAACAAAATCCTGTTCTGGAGCGGTCTGCAGATGAGAGGAGAAAGGCTGGTCGGTCTGGGTACCGTGCCCAAGTCTTTGCTCGTGTTACTCGGTGACTTTGTGGACTGGGGCTCAGGTGCCTTGGAGAATGGACACAACTCTTGAAGAACTGGGAGAATAAGTATATTAAAACATATAGCCAGATGCTTCAGTTTTAGGAGCAAGGATTGGAAGATGTCTGATTGCAGATTTGAGCGCTGACAGGAGCAATGATGCCTCTGAGTTTGGTTTGGTGATGAGTGGGACCGCCGTGCCGTGTTCCTCGGGGAATAAATGGGTGGTTTGAAGAAGTGACCCGTTGTTCTGTGAGGTCTCCGGAGCTGTCCCCAGGCTCCCAGTCTGGGCTGTTGAGTGCCCTGAGGGTACAGGCGCTGGATGGTGTGGGGGTTTGCATCCGAGCGCACGCGTAGGTGTGTGTATGTGCTCCGATGTCTTCAGTATACGGGTGGATTCCTGTGCTAACAGCGCTTTTGCCCTGTTTTGGTCTATCTCTAGGCATAGAGACAATTCCTTTTTTTAAAGGTGGTTTCCCAAAACCGCAGTCCAAACCCCTGCCCAGAGCGCTGCAGGGCTGCGTGCATCAGAAGGAGCATCCGTGAGCTGGCTGAAGGCCACATCCTTGGGAGGTGTAAACGCAAGTGGCATCCAAAGATGGCAGCGGATGAGGCGTTGCTTTGCGTTGACGCTGGATTCCAGCTCCCTAACTAGGGTGCGCGGTCTGCGTGTGGGGTGGGGGAGCGTGTCTGGGCCTGGTTTCCTTGGTGTGGTTGGGAAGCTGTGGGGTTGACTGCTCCCTCCTTCCTGGCCGAGGAGCTCTGCCCCGCGGGTGGGTTTTTGGTTGGCGAGGAGAAGGTGCGGTTCCGTCCCGTGCTCCGACGTCCGTGGCAGCGTCTCCTCCCTGCAGCCTTCCAGCAGACGCAGCGCTGTCTTTGCAGCAGCTCTGGGCTGCAGTGCTGTCGTGTTGTGATCCCCCCAAGACCCCGACATACAACCTGCCTCTCCACCCACCTTTAGCCCCCTTAGCACCCCATTTCCTTCCCGGGGGCTATTGAAGATGTGAGTCTTGCCTTTTAGGCTGGACCACCCCGTGCCATCTTCTCTTCCCATGGTTTTGGATCGTGCACAGCCTGCCCCAGGTCCATCCTTAGAGCAGAGGGGATTGACTCATCCGTGTGGGCTCCAGTGTCCGAACTGCAGGCACGTGGGAGGGGTGCAGGTGCTTTTCTGGGCAGCACCTTGCGGGTACATGCACCAGCCTCACGAGCTGAGAGCTCCGGATGAGAACACAGGCATCTGCTGAACTGGTTCATTCCTCTTAAGAGCTCAAAAAGCATAAATTAAACTTTTTTTTTTCTTTGGTCCTTCTTCAAGCGTTTTCCTTACGTGCTGGAGACCTAAACACAGCAATGTAGGGCTGATATTCACAGCCCAGGAATGTAACTGGCCACTTTAATTTGACTATCCAAAATGAGCCATGGGGTGGGGGGAGTGAAATAGGTTTCCAGCGCTGTTTTTCAGTTTGAATCATAAAGGTGTTTAACATAGATAAGGAAATGTTTAACTCTCTGTTATCTTGACAGGGTTGCTTTAAAAGGTGGATCTTCCCAAGAGCAGAGGGAAGATTTTTCAGCACATCTTTTTCCCTGTCTTGAATATTCATTGCAACACTTGATTTTTTTTTTTTTTTAAATGTCTTTTTTTCCCCTCTTCTGCACTCCACGTACTCCGTACCCCCAGGTCCCCTGTTCTGCTCACCTGGAACCTCCGCCGAGGAGTTTTCGGCTGCCTGCTTTTGCGCAGTCCAGTTGTCCGATGCAAATGAAGGGAGTTTCTAGGCTGCTTCTTCCCGACTCCTGCCGAAGCATCTCTCGCCAGGGCACCAAGCCCAACCTCCCGATGGAACTTAATTAGTTTTTCGCACAGACTCCGTTGCTCATCGGTGCGGAGGGGCTCGGGGAGGTGGAGAGAGATGGGGAAGGGGCTGCTTTCTAAATGTCTTATTCAAAGGTAGCTCTGGGGTTTTGCTTTAGGGCTTTTGCCGTCTTTCTGTGCCAAGTGGCACTGGCACGTGTGTGCGCGGACGCGTGGGCTCTGTCTCCTCGATAGGAAGCAAGAAACAATGCCCATAGGTGCTGCTGTCTCCTGTATATAACCCACTCAGTGCTGTTAGTATTGTAAGGTCTTTTGTCTGAATTGCTAGGAAGAGTGTGTTTGTGTCTGTATAAAAAGAAGGAAAAACATATTTGGGTGTTTTTTCCTTATGTTGTAGCCGGTTCTTGTTTGTTTTTAGAACTGTCCCTTGTCTGTCAAGGCTACTCTGGGGGCTGGTGGCCGGGGGGTTGCAGAATCCACAATGTTGAAATGACACCAGACTAACTTTGGAGCTTGTGTCTTAGCCTTGGAGTCAAGGAGCAGTGGAGATGATTATTTTCTCGATCTGAAAATTCTTCCGTCTGTCGACTTTTCCTAACCCGCGTTCCTGCCCGGTGACGCTGATCCATCCACCTTCCTGTCGTGCACTAGTATCGACGTGTGGGTATTTTTCAGTCTCACTTCACGAGAAGGTCCTGAGCAAGACTCTAATGAATCACAGCTTTCTCCTCAGGATGACACCATGTCCTTTATTTGCATCTCTGTTTGCATTATTAGTTTTCTAACCTCAAGCCTGCTCCAGCATTTCCACTGCTTCCAATCCAGTGGATTTTAAGCCTCAGGATATGGTTGCAATTAAGGAGCTTTGGTTGCACGGCCCCTTGCCTCCCCTGGGGCAGACCCCCTGCCAACGGCGCTTGAACCCTGTTGGCTTCTGCAGCTGGTGGCACCCTGAGCTGTTCTGTCTGTGCCTCCTGCCCATGTGCTCCTTTTCCCAAAGAAACCCGGCTAAGGTGGATCCGGCTGACCATCTGTCGCCTTGTCTCCCTTTCATCCTCCCCTGGCAGTATCCTGACCACTTCCAGGCATCTGGCAGAGGAGAGGAGATCTTAAATTTGGGAGCTTGATACGAATAAGTATAGGAGGAAGCTCCCAAGGCGTGTCTTCCCAAGGAGGTGGTGTTATGGGATTGACCCTTATTACCCTTGAAGATGGGACTTTTTTTCCAATAGATACTAGGAAAACCAGCCCTGGGAAAGCCACCTTCTTTGTTCTGCTTCCCACAGACCCCCTTGTTAGTGGAATGGCTGCCCATCAATGTCTGGGCATGTTGGGCTGTTTCTGTCGTGGGTGTCCTTCTGGGGTTCGCCCAGGGAAGTTTGGAGGGTCCCTTTCCAGCCCCCTAAGTTCTTTGACATCTCCTTGTGGAGCCTCGCTTGGAAAAGCAACAGCAATGACTTTTCCAAGCCCAGGAGTGCTGCTCTGGGCACCTTCGCAAGCTGGGCCTGACCACAAGCAGCACCGTCGGAATTTGTGCCAAGACTTGCCCTTGGAATTCAGTCGTCATATGGGCTGTGTCACCCCTCTTTGATTCTCTTTAACCCAGGTCTTACTGTTCCCAGCCTTGATCCTGCTGCCGTGCTGGCAGCCAAAGGGTTAAAAGAGTTCAGGGGGCGAGGGGGTGGAGATGAGTTATTTCAGATGCTCATTACTCACTGCCAGCTTTCCCCAAAATCATATTAATTTCACGCTGTCACGCAGGACTGCGCTGTCTCGCTCGTCAGCATCCAGGAGGGTGACGGGGATGGAGGGGGAGCGCGGGTCTCCCCTCCGCCCCATGGCTGCCGTTTGGGAAGCTTATTGGTAGCCTCTTTCCTTGCTGTAGAACCGACCCAGCTGCGCTGGGAGCGGGCTGGGGCTGCTCACCTTGCAGGGGGGGATCTGGGGAAGGGGGGTGCTTCGCCATGCGCTGCCTCCCCGATGATCATTTTCCGCCCCGTTGCTTGTGCAAAGCCCCCATGAAATTAGGTCTGCTGCAGCGGGGGAGCCTCGGGGAGGGGAGAGGGAGCTGCCAACCTGCCCTGCCCCACCTGTGGGTGACGAGGATGCTGCTTAAAAGTTGATCTTGAACCAGTTTGCCTCCCGTTTTTAATGCGAGCGGGCGCAGCCTGGCTCTGCCTGCAGAGATCACTTCCCCGCCTGCCAGTGCCTCCTCTCGTCTCTCCCCCTTCTCGGCTCTTTGCTCGCTGCGTCTGCCAGAGCTGTCACCTCTGCAGGGACTTCTCGCTGTCACACGAGGTAGGGCTGGGACTCTGACAGCTCCCACGCAGGCTCCGCGCTCCCGAGCCCATCCCGGCTGGCAGCTCGCTCCCCGTTCTCAGCAGGGATTCTGCACCTTCCCCAGCGATTTTCGTTATTCTCATCCCTAGCAGGTGTCTCAGCTTTTGTCCACCTATACTTTTATATTTTTGTTGCGGGTTAGGGCCAGAAGGATCATCTCCTGCCCTTTTCTCTCATCCCTGTGGCCACGCTTCTTGCAGCGCCCATCAGACTGCGGTGGCAGCAGCTTGGGTCTCCCTGTTTGCAGCGCAGAGACAGAATCGGCATGTCGGGAGGCACAGCTCTGCCCACAGCAGAGACCTGATGGCCCGTCCTATTTGAGACTGAAAAGCTTTGTAGTAAAACTTAGGAGGGGAGTTACCTGCCTCTGCAGGTAGAGGAGTCCCCTGAGCCCCAAGGCACCTGTGGCTCTCATGACCATGGAGCCCTGGACCATTGGAAGTGGAGGAGGAACATGGCAAATCCAGTGTCAGCAGCAGCACCAGCCTCTGAGACCCGCAGCTGAGAGCTGGGTGTTACCAGTGCTTTCTAGTGTTTATTAAACATTAGAGAATCTATGAATCCAGCCATTACTCCATTTCTTTAATCAACTCTGCTCATGCTTTCCTGGCTCTGATTCCTGTCTGAGGTCCTCTCTTCCTCTAAAAGGCCATCCTCTGGTGTGTGAGCCGGAAGCAGGCTCATCCTACACAGACACATCCCTTGAGGACATTGGCATCTCCGTGTGTTTCCTCACCTTTGCATCGTCCTTACAAGCAGGAAGGCAGGAAAGCTCTTGGAACCGCGTTTCACAGGGCTGAAGCACTGCACCGAGCAGCTGCCTGTCATCGTATGCGACCAGCCCGCGGTGATGCTTCTCTGCTTTGGCTTTTACCCTTTGCCACGTAGGGGATCTTCTGCTTGAAGCGGCAGCGATGTTTCTGGGAGGTCTGTGGGACGCTGTGGCTGTTCAGAGTCAGGCAGGCAATGGTGGGAGGTAGTTTCCTGAATCCTGTTGCTGGATACCAGTGCAGGAGTCAGAAGAAAGTTCCTCACTTGGCAAGTGCCTCCATTTAAACAGAACATCTCTTCTTGGGGAGTCGTTACCTGCTCCCATCTCATTTAATCCTTCAACTCCAATATGGGCATGGCAGCTTGTGTACCTGCACCTATCTGTTTTGCCTCTAATTAGCATCTTCTGTTGAAAGGCTCTGGCGTGGAAGTGATGCAGCATAGAGAAATGAGGCCTGTGCTCTGCCTCCAGCTCCCTGCAAGCTGGGTGTCCCTGCCTGGGCAGCCAGCGGCCAAAAGCTGTTGGAAATCCCCTCCGCCCCCAGGGAAGAGCAAACCCCAGCCCCTTTGGACCCCAGTCAGCCCTGGCAGGTTATTTTCAGGTGTGTCATTGCCTCTCTTTTTTCCTCCCAGCATCCATGCATGCGTTCCAGCTCGTCAGGTCAGCCAGCGCAGGCATCGCCGGCAGATGGAAAAGAACGTGGTTTCTCTTCCTTTTCTGTAGCCCCTTGTTTCTGCCTTGCGCTCACCTTGGCCAGTCAGCGGCTGCCCGCTGTGTTGATGGCGTCTCTCAGCAAGGTACAAGCATCTGCTCTTGCCTGCAATCGATTGTGACCACCCAGGCCATTGTGATCATAGAATCACAGAATGGTTAGGGTTGGAAGGGACCTTAAAGATTATCTAGTTCCAACCCCCCTGCCATGAGTCTTCCTGAAGGTCTGGGGGGAGCAGCAGTAAGGGGAATGATGGGGACAGCTTGCACCCCACTGTGCAGATGTCCTGCTCAGAGTTCTGCACTGCCTTTGAACTGTCCTGCCCAGCTTTGCCCTCTTCTTCATTTTTCTGGCTCCCACTGGAGAGCAGAGCTGTAAAACGCTCAGGCTTTGTGTTTTTGTTGGGTGTTTTAATCACAGAATGGTTTGGGGTGGAAGGGACCTTAAAGCCCATCCAGTTCCAACCCCCCTGCCATGGGCAGGGACACCTTCCACTAGACCAGGTTGCTCCAAGCCTCATCCAGCCTGGCCTTGGACACTTCCAGGGATGGGGCATCCACAGCTTCTCTGGGCAACCTGTCCCAGTGCCTCACCACTCTCTCTGGGAAGAACTTCTTCCTGATATCTAATCTAAACCTCCCCACTTTCAATTTAAACCCATTATCCCTTGTCCGGTCACTACAGGCCCTTGTAAAAAGTCCTCTCCCAGCTTCCTTGTAGACCCCTTCAGGTCCTGGAAGGTGCTATAAGGTCTCCCCGGAGCCTTCTCTTCTCCAGGCTGAACAAGCCCAACTCTCCCAGCCTGTCCCCATGGCAGAGGGGCATCTCCGTGGCCTCCTCCTCCATTTATTTTGTGGAAGGGGTTTGAGGGAGGGGGTGGCCAGGGATGGGGAGCGCTGAAGCAGGTACTTGGCCTCGTCAAAGTCCATTTATTAAATTAGCAAGGGTGCGTTGGCAGGGTTCAGGGCTGCCAGCGTTTACATACTGCTGGGTGAGGATAGTGCGGGGAGGTATGTCCCCTCGCCTGGGACATGTCCCTTCTCCTGCAACATGTCCCTGCATTGAGGAGGAGAAGGGGTTCACTCTGTGCCGTGCAAAGGTCCAGCTTGGCTGGATTTGCTGACTTCCACCCCGGCTCTGCTGCTCTGCAGTGCTGCAGATCTCTCTCCTCTACATCCAGATGCTGCAAGCGCTTTCTGAAATCTGAGAACAAGATTTCTGTGGAAATAGAGTAGAAACATCATTGTTGAATCCCGTGATGGCTCGGGTAATGTTTGCGCCACTCAGTCGCTCCTCCTTTCTCCTGAGAGTTTTCCAAGTGACCTGTGGAGCTGCGTCCTGCTGCACGAGGTAGCCACTGAGCTTTATAGCACGTGTGGTGGTTGTCACAGGTTGGGAAGGGGTGACCAAAGGACAGGACACGCTGGGAGCAGGAAGAGAGCAATCGCTGTAGTTTGGGTAACAGCCACATCTCCAATTTTGAGGATGGGGTGGATGCGTCGGAGAGTAAATACAGTGCATCTAGAAATACCCATTGCTCCGCTCACCCCCCTTCTGCGGTGCAGTGAGAACATCTAATGGTCCATCTCTGGAGAGGATAGTGCCGATCGGGACCATGATGGCGCAGGGACTGCCAGCCTGCCTCGCTGGTGCGTGCCCCTTCCTAATGCTTTGTCGTCTTCTGATCCCTGCAGATCTGGGATGCGGTCAGGGTGGGCTCTTTGGAGCCTGCACTCAGGAGATCTCACCATCCTTGTATCTGAGTCACCAGAACAGAAGTGCTTCACTCGAGCTCCCACATTCTTCATGCATTTGCATGCATTTGATCTTCCCTACGTGTTTCTCTGTTCTCCTGGTGAAAATAATTAATCTGGTTATTTTTCTAAGTCAACCTGCAGCTTTACAGGGACAAGACTTAAATAAGGATTCTCTTTAAAGCAGAGCTGTGTTAAAATAGCTGTCTACCTATAAATAACTCATTGCTGCTATATTTATTCTCCTCCAGCTCCATGCAGGAGGATCTACATTTGAATCTGAGATTTTATTTTTCGTTTAGACTGCAAGACAGTGTCTTACAGCCAGGCTGCTTTCTGCAAAGGATGCCTGAGGTACTCCTTTGGGCGCCCATGAGGCAGGGCTAAATCTCCCTTCTGTGTTGACTGCTTTGCCAGTTGTACAAATTTCCTCTTGTCTTTGAAACGAGCTGACTCATAAGAATCCCAGAGGAGCAGAGATTTGTACCGGGCCCTCCCGTGAGCACTATTTTTAGCAGAACTTATTTTTGACCAGAGCTGCACTCTGATCAGGATTTTCAAAAGAGCCCAGGAGAGATAAATCCCCAAATCTCAGCGCTGTTGGAGCTGCGGGTTCCTTTGAAATCCTGACCCGCCGGTGATTACTGCGGTGACTTGGTGGCTCCTAAGCCCTGGTCCTGCAAGGTGCCGCGTGCGGGGAGAATCGCGGCTTAGGCGTGCAAGCGCTGCGAGTGTTGGCGGCTGTCACTGAAGTCCCTGCCAGGATTGAGATTTCATGGGGTTTGGGATATAAAGGTCATGAGTGAGGTGGTTCGTACATCTCGGTGGGAGGGGAGAGCAGAAGCTGTAGCTTGGTCCTGGCGTGGTCCAGGTGCGATGGGAGGCTGGGAAAGCTCAAGAGAAGTCCTGCTTTGGTTGTCCTGGTAGAACTGGACTTTTCTCTACTACACTTGAATGTCTTTTCTCTCCCCCTGAAAAAAACCCTGCAGTAACATCAAGGAGAAAGCCAGTGGTCAGGTGAAATCACAGAATTTGAGTGGGCAGAGCCCCAGCGGGACTGGCCTGCGGCAGCGGAGGGGAGGAGAGCTCTGCGGTGAGCGGGGCTGGGAGCAGAGCTCGTCTCTCTAACGTGGCAAAAGTGGAGGGAGGCAGCAGCAAAACCTCAGTAATATTACAGGGGGATTTTTGACCTCTCTGTCAGTTTTGAAGGACCCCTTCAGTCACACGTGTCCAGCGGGAGCTACTTCTGAGTCCCCTGAGTCACCAGCTGTGGGAGCAGCAGAGGACTCGAACCCCCAGAGCTCAATGCAAGCCCAACAGTGGGGTCTAAACCTGGGTCTTCCCAAAGCTTCTGGAATTCAAGGCCAGGCTGGATGAGGCTTGGAGCAACCTGGTCTAGTGGAAGGTGTCCCTGCCCATGGCAGGGGGGTTGGAACTGGATGATCTTTAGGGTCCCATCCAACCCAAACCGTTCCGTGGTTCCCTGTGCCTTGGGAAGTGGCTTGGAGATTTTGAGCGTGGAGATGTAAAGTTTTGGAAGGAAATATATTCATGCTTCAACTAAATGACAAATGATCAGGGTCTTTAAAGCGTGAGAATAAATGCGGATAATAGGCAGGCGTCTTCTCTGGGAGGTGTCGGCATGCGCTGTGAGTCCTGGGCGATTTTCTTTGGTCTCGCCAGCTCTGACGTGTAACAAGGGGTAGATTAGAAACAACTTGCCGGCCTGGATCAGACCCGATGGCACGTGCTCCTCCGTCAGCGAGGACCAGGAAACAAAGGCAGGACGGACGTGACTCTGCTCGCGCATCACCCTGCGGGCAGGCGCAGGTCGGAAGGGACCTGCGGAAGAGGTTTTCACCGAGAGGGTGGGGAGGCACTGGGACAGGTTGCCCAGAGAAGCTGTGGATGTCCCATCCCTGGAAGTGTCCAAGGCCAGGCTGGATGAGGCTTGGAGCAACCTGGTCTAGTGGAAGGTGGCCCTGCCCATGGCAGGGGGGTTGGAACTGGATGATCTTTGGGGGCCCTTCCAACCCAAACTATTCTATGATTCTATGATTCTAAGAGCCGAGGTCTCGCTTCGCAGTCGGACCAGGAGGGAGACGGGAAGAAATCAGGAGGTGACCGAGTCCCTCCATCCGAAAGGTGCGCGGAGGCTGCTGGGTGGTTTTAGCATCCCCTCCTGCACTCATCCCCTTCCCCAGCACTCCCCACCTTTCTTTTTGCCACGCTGCCCCGTTAAATTCAGGCGCGGGAGCCGGCTCGGTAAGGCTAAATTAGCGTGACGGTTGTACCATAGCAACTGTACCTGTCTGCTCTGCCAGCTGGGAAGCCACTGAAGGATAATCATGGCTGGGGAGGAGCGGGGAGCCGAGGAGCGGCGAAGGGAGGCTGCGAGACAATGCGGTGCCGTTTCCGCCGCCGCGGCAAACCTGTGCCGACTGGGAAGGGAAAGGCCCCTTTTAACATTAGCCTTTAAAGCAAACCTCTTTGAGGAACTGAGTTTCTCTCACGATGTTAAACCTCGCCAAGTAGGACTAAATGCGGCAAAATTAAGAAACCAAACCTGGTTGCAGCACCTGCTTAGAAATTACTTAAGTGGAGGGGTATTAAAATTTTAAGCCCTGCTGCTGTGCTGGTGATGGAGGATTTAAAAAATAATAATTACTGTTGTGTTTTTTTTTCTTTTCTTTTTGCTTGGTTTTCAGAATTGGTTTCTTTCTGTTTAGCATGCAGCCTAATTGCGTAATTACACGATAGACTGGAGTAGAATTTAGTGCATGTAATACCAGTTATAAAGAGCAGCCCTAATTATGTATATCTTCTCAGGTAAATAATACATCAGGGGCATGGAGTGGCCTAATTACTGTTCTGAAAACCTGCCTAATGACTAATTTACTTGGAATTTCAGAAAGCTTTTGATAAGGTCCCTCATAAGCAACTGTTAAGGAAAATAAATCGAGAAGGGGTAAAATGTTTTGCTACGTTTTTAAACAAGCCGTTTAAGTGACAGGGAAACAGCCACTGCCTTGGGGTCTTGCGTCTGGAGGAGAGGGAAGGTCCCCAAATGTTGGTCTGGGGCCAAAGCTGTCGCGTTTCTGATCCTGCTTCGCGGCGAGCTCCAAGGGAGGCTGCTGACTGTGCCGTCCGCAAAAAAATGGATTTAACGGTAGCGGGAGTCTTGTGGGTAAATTCAAAGCTCCTTGGAAGAAGCACATCTGTGTCCACGTAGTCTCTGGTGCTGAGCAGTTGTGGTATTGAGCATCTAAATAACTTTAGAAGATCTGTGCCAAAATTCAATCAATCCGAAGCCAGCTGAACTTTTGGTTTTCTGCACGCAGAAGGTGCAGGGAGCGAGTGCGTTCCCAAAGCCGGACGAGCTTCACCAGGACTGCTTTCTGGGGGCATCTTGTGGGCTTCCCCTGTGTGCTGGAGCTGGGACCAGCAGTGCTGTTGTTCCAGGGAGCGTGGGGGGCACATCAGGGGGACACTGCAGTAAAACTTAACAGCATGGGTAAGTGGTCAGCTGGTGGTCCCCGGTGAGAGATGGGCACTGACAAGGAGGGGTAGGAGATGCCGAGACTTGCAGAAAGGAGAGAGGATTGTCCTGGCAAAGCCTTTAGCTGGGACAGAGGAACCCTGAACCAGTGGGATGATGGGGAGGTGGGTGAGGACTGCCTGGTGCGGGTGCTGCAAAGCGTGGGGCAGCTGGAGGGGGGAATGTAGCATAGGGATGGGGATGCGGCAGCCTTGCAGGCTCCACTCCCAGACCACATCTCCCTGGCCACTGTGTCTACCAGAATGGTTATTTGGCACGTATTTGGCACGTATTTGTGGCAAAGTACTGCTTTATTCTGCCACAGGCATGGTGCCTGCCTCTTCCCCAGCACACCCAGATTCTCAGTTTAAAAAAAAAACCAAACAAACAAAAAAACCAACCCAGAACAAAATATGCACTTTTGCTTTCAAGGCGCCCCACCACACCTATCACAGTGGTGCCCCTGGACCTCGGGCTCAGCTCCTTCAAGCCAAGCTGCCCCGCTGCCTCTCGGCACCTCCTGGTACAGGCAGGTTTGGCAGCCTGGGCCGGCTCACCTCTGCTCCCCGCTTTGCTTTTGGGCCTTTCCAGGGTGGAAACACAGCCAGGTATTTCCAACTGGAGGAGCCAAGGAGATATGGGTGGGAGCAGCAGGAAGGAATTAGCTCCCAAGGGTCCTCCGCCTCGCATCCACAGTGGAGATAAAGCAGGAGGATCTTAGTGCCTAGCCGGCAACACGCTAATTGGCTTTTCTTCCTAACGAACTTTGCAAATGATGCTCTACGTCGTCAGCAAGATAAGCAGTTGCCGTGGCAGGGGTGCCCAAAGCACCGGCTGGGTGCGATAGGACGTGTTTGCTAGATAGCATCCCGGAGACATCCAACGGTGCCTGCATGCCAGTCACATCCCGGGTGGCTCATTCCACTCCCCTGCCGACGGCAGGGCTGCTTTTGGGAAGCATTGGTTGCTTCCAGCCAAATTTTGAGGGGGAAGCATGAGGTGGCAATCAGGCAGGTGTAGGTTTCCTCTAGGTCTGGTGGAATTAGAGCCTGAGCAAAGGGCAAAGGTGTTATTTGTGCTGCAGTAGCAGAAAGGTGCAAAATTCCTCTCTAGGACACATCAGTCACCACGTGGGTCAGGGAGGGCACGGGCACCGGGCTGGACACCACGTGTCCCATCTCCATGGGCCACAGAGCAAAGTGCTTCTCCTCCACCTCTCTTCTGCCCTGAACTTCCATCAAAGAGAAGTCCCTAGGTGATTTCTCCATCTTCCAAGGACAGGCCACCCTTTTGCAGGAATTCCAGCTCTTCTGCTACTCTTGCCGTGGGGCTTCTGCTTTCCCCTCACACCAAAGATGCTCGTCTTCATGTTGCGCTCTGGGATCTTATTTTAAATCCCAAGTCCAAGCGTTGGACGTCTGTGAGGTTGGTTGACAGCAGCCGTGGCTTTGCAGGCAGTGAGCTGCAAAAATGGGAGAGGTGAAGCATCACAAGGTCATCCGTACGGGGGAGCAGAGGCTGGAAAGGATCCTGGGGTCGCCGCTTCACTCCCCAGCACTGCTGCTGGCTGCTGAGCTCCTCTGCCGTAGCTCAAGGGCTGCAGCATCTCTTGGCGCTCACTCCCGCCTCTTCAGGACCTGATGGTCATCGCTGATCCCGGGTTGAAAATGTCATTCCTGATTTTTGTTGGTGTGGGAGGCTCCCGGTGGAAAGCCTCGTTTCAGGGAGACCTACGTCTCCTGGGGAAACTTGGGGTTTCTTTGAGAGCTGGAAGTCTCTGTCCTTTGCTTCCCCGTGTTGTTTCACTGCCCTGTCAAGCAGTTGGTTAAAGCCCCCAGGGGACAAGCTGAAGGTGTTTTGGGGGGAGCACAAAGCTTTACACTGTCTGGGGTGAGATGGCAGCTGCCTCGGGGGGTCTGCCAGCCCCTGTCCTGCTGACCCAGCAGCGCAGGAGAGGACAAGGGGAATCACCCGTATCCCCCTGAAAACACAGGGGATGTTTGACCACATGATCCCACGTGAGCTGAGGATACAGGCGTGGATAGCTCGGAAACCTGGTCATGGTGAGGCTTCCCACAACTCCGAGCCCAAGCAGTCAGGGCTGTGCTTCGCCGTGGTTGTCTGCAGGAGGTGTCCCACCGCATCCGCCAGCGCAGCACGGGCAGCTCCTGCCTGGGAATGCTCAGCTCCAAAAAGAGCGATTCCTGGTGAAATGCCGTGGCTGAGCTCGGATACGTGCCGTCGGTGCTCAGCTTCCCCCGGTGCGGGTGGCCAGGAGGGGAGCCTGGCTTTAGCCCTGCAGTGGGAAGCTCTGTGCAGCATGGCCTCATCTCCCCCCGAAAGCTGGCCTCGGGAAGGGGTCTGCCGCTCGGAAGCTGAGCACGGAGAAGACGGTAACACTTCCCCCAGCAGCATGAGGCTGGCACTGAGGAACACGGATTGCATAAAGCAGAACCTAGTTCTGCTGCGGCAGCAGATCAAGGGGCCTCCAAACAAAGGTGATGCTCTGGGCAAAGAGGAGAGGAAGCTGGAAAAACTGATGATCCGTGTAGTAAAGAGCAAGGTGCAGACGTGGCTGTCCTCCTCCCAAGTACCAGGGGCTTTTCTGAGGGATTTTGAAGGTGGTTTGATTATCCAGCAGGAGTGTCCGGTGCTGGTGAGGAGCTGCTGCGGGAATGAAGGATCAGCTTTGCAGCGGGGCCACGGCAAGCAAGGACCTGCTTTTCTGCAGTGCTTCATCCGTGGGCTGGGGGTCCAGTGGGGCTCCTGGTTGACTGCAAAGTCCCTCCGGCCATCAGCTCCTGCCCCTGCAGCTCCGTCGGAGAGGGAGACGGCAGCAGTTTGTGCATGGATCAGCGTGTCAGGAGGCTTCGGTCCTGCCTTGCCCTCCTGCGCAGTCAGCTGCTAATTTTCAGAGGTTACCGAGGAGACGTTATTGATGATGATGATGATGATAATGGTAATAGGGGAGATAGGTGGCAGATTAATTCCTGAACTCTCTAACAGGATTTAAGCTAACAAGAGAGGAGGGCTTTTTTCCTCCCTCTCTCTTTTCCCTTCCTCCTTTCAGATATTTCCTGTGCTGGGGATAACAACACCAAGGAGTGTTAAATTGGCTCTGAATGTCCACCCCTGGCTGTCCACATTCTTGTAACGATTTCATTAGCTTGAATTATCCACGTTATTTTCTTGTAATGGGATTAGCCGTACTGGAGTCAGCTGAAGTCCTGGAGCGGGAGGCGGGAGGGACCTTCCGCTGCGTATTTCATTAACTCTCTCATGCAGGGGGTGGAACTGGCCACGGCTCAGCCCAGGGGCAAAACCATTTGCCAGGGTCCCGCGTTCCTAAAGGAGGAAGGAAGAAAAAGGACCATTATTATTCCCACCTCCCCTCCCTATAATCAGCAAATCGGTGCAGAAGCAGAGACTGACAGGGAGGTAATTTGGTGGGGGAGGAAAGGTCCAATTTGGGGGCAAGGGGGGAAAACATAATAAAATGAAGACGACCATTGCAAAGCGATTGAGTGAATTCTGCTGGGCTGATGTGCGGCGGCAGCCTGCTGCTGGGAAAGGGGCTGAGCAGCAGGGGAGGGGAAGGACTTCTGTCCCCTTTGGGCTCGTTGTCCCCTGCCCGGAGCCGTTTCTGATGAGCGGTCACGGTGCCGGGCTCATTCGCCTGAGCTCCGTGCTAGGGCTGGCAGCAAGGGGGGATTTAGGCAGCATCAGGGCTTGGGGATGGGAAGGCGGCAAGAGGAGAGGGGGAGAGAGGAGGAGGTGGTGACAGTAGATGGCAACCCACAGTAAGGTTGGCAGCCTTGTAGAGGTTTGACTAACTCTCCAGTGTGGTTGTTGCTAGTTTGCTTTTCTTGAGGGGATATAAACCAGAGAGAGGGGTTTAGGAGTGCCCCATGCAGTGGGACATCTGTATGTGTCTGGAGAAGCCTAAGGGTGATTGGGTTGGTTTGTTTTGCAAGAAGGTCTGCTCTTCTGGCAAGGGGCAGCAGTTGGCCTTCCCAACCACACGCATGGATTCATGGTGTCAGTTGTTTTTAACTTGGCAACCAAAGAATCCTTGATCGGATAGCTGAGAGCGCACCAAGATCAAGCATGATGAACACGTCCTTGTGTTTGGGATTTGAAAATAACGGTTAGGGCTGCACAGGTCTTGGCCTGTCCCATCAGGGCTTCAGTCTAAGTGCTCCTATTTGAGACAGAGTTTGGGATGGAAACTTCCCAGCTGGAATAATGTTCGGCCTTATCTGTAGATACCTGTCCCGTGTGTGCAAGCAGCCACTGTGACTGCCTGGGGCCAGACCTAGACATCGGGGCTGAGGGAGGTTGGGGAGAGGCTTGGAAGCAGGGGCCAGAAATTCAAACAAAACGCGATGGAAAAAGAGGAGCTGGGAAAAGAGGTGGTGGAGCTGGCACTCGTGCACCTGGCAACACTGCGGTTGGTTTGGGGCTGTGCCTGCAGCAGGAAAGTGCTGTCGGAAGGGGAGGGAGCTGCAGGGTGGGAACATGCAGGTTGGAAGAAGGAAGAGGGATTCTGGAGACCACCTGTATCCCATCTTCCTCTGCCTGATTGGCCTGTTGCTGCTCAAGCACCTTCTAGCAAACAGGCAAAGCCAAGTGAGCAGTGTGTTGTCTGCCGAGCTAGTGTGTGCTCTGTTTAATAGCAATATAATGTCCTGTAATTAGCAGGCAAAGGACTTGCCTCCCAGCTGGCCTGTGCCAGAAGGATATAATTACAATCCCAAGGAGTGATGTTCCTCTGACCTGCAGCCAGCTTACAGTGTGGAGGAGAAATCTACTTCTTTTCCCACTCTGTTCAGCCAGGGAGGCAAGGGGATGGCTGCAGCACCGCTGGAAGAGCTGCCAAAGCATCGGCAGAGTGGCTGATACCCAGCAATGCCACGTAGAAGTGCTGGATACCTCATGGGTGGGAGAGAGAGGACGTTCCTTCTGGCATCTCTGGGAACACCGTGTGTTTCTGCTGAGCTGAGGGCCACTGACTTGTCAAGGGAAAGGTTGTGGCTGTCTTTATTCTGCAGCAGTGTGGATCGTTGCTCAGCCAGGACCAATTCGGGCTTTTACTCGTTTCTCTGCCTTTGTAAATCTGGATCGGCATAAAACAAAGGTTTTCATTTAGGAAACATCTTAGTTGCAGTGTTTGTTTGGGCCTGTCATCCCTTCCAGCCAGCAGTGTGAAAACGTGCCAAGCCTGGGAGAGCGAGCAGAGACGTGGATGGACTTTGCCAGTCTGGCTGGCAAGCTGCCTGGGGCACGTGGGGAGCGCAGGCAGAGGGAGGCCGGGAGAGCCACGTCCTCCAGACCCAGCCACGCCGCTGCCTGGGCTCTGCCCTCCCCTGCAGGCCCACTTGGGATTGCAGAGGACTGTCATTCGGACACCATTCTTCTCGAATACGTGAGGAAGGAAAGCAGGAGGCAACGGAGCAGCTGCATGCATGGCAGGTCTCTGGGGGCTATGCAAACCTCCATGGCAAAGTTCCTGCTCTCCACTGGAACAGGCTCCCCAGGGAGGTGGTGGAGTCACCATCCCTGGATGTGTTTAAGAGGTGGGTGGATGAGGTGCTGAGAGATATGGTTTAGTGGCGGACAGATACGGTTGGACTGGATGATCTCTAAGGTCTTTTCCAACCCTGTGATTCTATGATTCTTAGCTGCACTCATTTCGGATGAAATCGCAGCCCAGTACAGTGCCACCTAGAACCAGAGGGGGTGGCCTGGCAGAAATCCATCCCCAGGCCAGGCTCGTGGGTCTGACGGGGCCAGGATCAGAAAGGAGGTTACAGTCTTCTGCAAAGTTAGGCCAGGCTGACTGCAAGCAGGTCGGTGTCTCAATAAGGCAAGGGCTTTGCTCCCACTGCCGCCAGGTCCTTCGGCGCTTGCACTGTGTTGAGCCGTGGTGCAGGGGCTGGGGAATACGTGGACGTGCCAGGGGGTGTGAATGCAGAAACCGCTCAGGTTTTACAGTCACGCTAGCCTTTGGGCCTTCCCTGTAAACCGTCATGCCCGGGGCAAGGAGCCTGGCATGGTGCTGGGCTTCGCAGCAGCAGCACTGAGGTTTGGTGCCAGTATTTTCTGATCTCCGTCAAGTGTGCCACAGAGGGACGTCAGCTCCGAGAGGAACCCTCACCACGGGCACATGGTGAGCTTTCATGCCTCTTGCGCCCATGGGAACTGTGTGCTGGAAAGGGAAAGGTGGCAGCGACGCTGGGTCTCAGCTGCTGTGAGCCCCCCGCCTCCCCAGCCATCCCCACCCCTGGGGAAGCAGTTTGCTGGGATCTTTGCAGCTGAGCAGCCTGTATGAAAGCTGCTTGCTTCCCTCCCATGTCATTTTGCGTGGGTTTTGATGAGCTGCATCCCTTTTCCTTCCAGCATCCCTACTCCTGTGGCTTTGCCCACGGCGCAGTCCGTACACACCATCCCAGAGCTGGAAGGCTGCAGCGTCGATGCAGCCGGCGTAGGAGCAGACGCAGCGGCGCTCGCCTTTCCTGGGTACCGGGAGCGGGAGCCTGGCGCTGCGGGGGGTAATTGGGTTCCCTCCGCCTCTGTCTCTCTCCCCCCAAATCCGGAGGAAATAATTGGAAAAGAGAGGTGTGAGTCTCTGCCTGGCACCGGAGAGAACAACATTAAAGGCCTGAGCTCTCCACTTCATTCTCAGCTCCTGGGATGGTAATTGCTGTGTTGTGGTTTCTAAT
>NW_010227610.1:3226-19165 GCF_000690775.1 Eurypyga helias | reverse complement strand
GGTGGGTGGGTGTGTGTTTTACTCTGCAGCCCCACGGAGGTCAGCCCTGTCTCAGCCGTGCCCCTCGGCTTTCCTTGCCCTCCTGCTTTGCCTGCTCCCTGCTGGGAGCTGTGCAGTGACTTCCTCTGATGGACCCGTCTCTGGGGTGGGCCCTTGCGTACCGCTGTCCTTCCTCCCCCCATCCCTCTCCCCAGGAAGATGCCCGTGGCCAGCCCTGCCCTGGATGGGGTCCCCACTGCCTGCGCACGTCTCCTGGCGTGGGTGGCTCAGGCTGCTCTGAGCTGGGGAGTAGAGAAGATCCAGCTTCTCCTGTACCTGCCCAGGCTGATGTGGGTCACCACGGATTCCCCCTGGGATCCCAACCCCTGGTGCTGCTGCTGGGCACCTCTATGCCTGTCCTTGCCCATCTCGTTTGTTCGGGTTCAGCATCAAAGGGAGACACGTGGTGTTTTAGTGCACAGAGCAGGTGATGTCTGAGAGCTCCTCTCTTCTAGCAGATACTCTGCTCGTATTCCTTCAGCAGATATTCCGCTCCTCCCAGGCAATGCCGATGGCATGGGTCATGTTTTCTATGGAGCAAGCACCCTGCTCATGTCACCCACTACGTGTCTTTCCTTAGCTAGATGGTCATATCCTTGGGACAGGAGCATTACCTCTCCCTTAACCCAGCTGCAGCGTTAGAGATCCCACAGGGATGCTGCAAGCGAGAGCAGCAACCCGGGGCCCCCATCACCCACACCCCCTTACAGGAGGGCCCTCCTGCTGCTGGAAACCACACGGCACTCCATCTGCTCCCGGAGCCGAGCATCCCCGCCAGCCGAGACTGCTCCCTTGCCTCTGCTCAGGTTTGTTTGTTTGTTTGCACAGCACCAGCTCAAAGGGGGCAGGAGGCAGAGAGGGAGGGAAGGCGCCGAGGAGGAGACGTGCAGATTCATTTTGAGGCTTCATAATGGTACACTTACACACCGCGTTGCCGAAGGAAATTGGGTAGATGAATGCCTGGTCATGCTGCCAGTGCACCAGGTTAACTCCTAGGATTTAGCTTATATCATTTCACGAGAGCGTTTATGGCCTTTACTGTGTTTATTCCCAGGTGCTCTTTGGCACCGCTGCATCCCGGGCTCCTTTTGTGTATGCGTGTGTGTGTAGATTTTCAAATAAAATAACACATCCAGTCAGACCCGGTCCACATTAAATATTTATTGCCTGCAGTTTGTGCATATGTGTGTGATAAATGGAGGGGAGGGGAGGAGAAGGAGAAGCAGGAGCTTGGATGCAGAGAAAGCATTGGCTTTGTCCTGGAATTTCTCCAGGGGAACGGCTCTGGAGAGGGGTGTCCATTGAGCGTGGTCTTTGGATCTGTTTTGAGGCTTTTTGGACATAGTCCAGGCTGGTGGAATGGCCGCATTGGCTTTGTCCTGGAATTTCTCCGGGGGATGGCTCTGGAGAGGGGTGTCCGTTGAGCGTGGTCTTTGGGTCTGTTTTGAGGCTTTTTGGACATGGTCCAGGCTGGTGGGATGGCCTTGTGCTTTGGTGCTCGAGCAACAAGTTCCATCTCCAGGGACAGGCGTGCTGTGACAAGGCTTGTGCTGGGCCGTGGCGGAGTGCGGGTGCTGCCAGCCCTGGCCCACAGCCTCCAGCTAAACGGGAACCCGCTTACCTCCCTGTTCCTGATTTTCCATCCCATGGGTACCCAAAAACTTGTTCTGAATTCACCCGTTTCCCTTTGTGCATTCAGCAAGCTGAAGTAAAGGCAGTTTATTCCAGCGATGGAGGGGGCTGGGTGGCTGGCTGCAGAATGGGAAACGCAGATACCCAAGTCAGGTGTTAAAGAGAGAAAATCCAGTCTTAAAAAACAATGCCCAGTGTCCCCAGAGCAGAGGGATGACAGCTTTGCGAACACCGTGTCCACAACAGGCTCTGGGGGTGGAGGAGCTATTCTGGAAAGAGAATAGGTCCCTGTGGGGCTGTGCTCTGGCTCGTGCCGTATTCTGTGTGCTCTAGTCCCTCTTCAGAGCTGCAAATAACTCTGTTTTGATGGTGGTGGGGAGCAGTGCCTCCTCCTGGTAACCTGGAGATGCTCTTTGCCTGCCCTGAACCGGGCACGGCATGCAGGCCAGGTCCTTGGTTTCTGCAGGTCTCCTGAAGGGAAGCATAGCAGTTTTGTTAAAAGAAGTTTTTTGCTTTGTTAAGGTTTGAGACCAAAAAGGATGACCCTTAAAATCCAAGCTGAGTTTTCAGCTGTTACTGGGTGCTTTGGACACGGGGCTTACAGAGAAGCAGAGTGGCTGGAGGGCACCACACTGGCAAGTCTGCAGCCGGTCATGCTGTGGTTTGTGTTAAAATGATGGCTCTTCCCTTGATCTCACAGCATCCTTGCTTTTCCCTCTCTATTTCACAGCACCTTTGGAGAGCTGAAGACTGTCCGGCTACCCAAGAAAATGGCAGGAACAGGATCCCACCGGGGCTTTGGGTTTGTGGATTTCATCACCAAGCAGGATGCCAAGGTGAGTTGTGGTCCTGCCCCTCTGACCCCCTCCCGGCCTGGTGTTGGAGCGGAAGGTGAGGAAGGGAGCCTGGAGGCTCTGTCCCACAGAGACGTAGCCCGGATTTGGGGCAGGCTGTTACCATTCACCAGCAAAGCTGCACTCAGGCTGAAACCCCAGTTCGGGCAACCACTGGAGGTGGCCCAACAGAAGCCACAGCCTGAGCCTTCATGGCCAGAGGTTTGGTGCAGCTGATACAATGGCTAAAAATTCTTCTAATGCAGGAGGATAGAGGCTTATATTTCAGTTTTGTCAGAAGCAAGGTGAGACAGGATGGTTTTGACCCCACGTAACACTTGAGGAAACCTCAGGACATGTCCCACCTCCTCCACTGCGCTGGTTTTGGGGGAGCTTTAGATATGGTGGCTGTTTGCTGTTTGTAAACTGCACAAGGCCCGTGTTTGTCAGTTCCTCCGTGTGTTTTGAGCCCCTTCTGTGAGCAGCCTTACCCTGGCGTTTTTCAGAACAGTGCGTGTAACGAGAGCGTAGTCCTGAATTGGTCAAAAGGGTGGGCAGGCAGAGAGGAAGGTCTGTGTCTGCTTCGCCTTGCTGAACATAGAGCAAAGATCAGGTTCTGTAACGTGGTCATTGTCTTGGGCCAGAGAGGGGGCCTGGCTGGGCTGGGCTGGCCAAGGATGCTTTCCCAGGGTGGTCTGCACTGGCTGTTCAACAGCAGTATGGAAAATGTCAGCCGCAGGCAGCTGTGCCTGGAAAACACCCTTCTCAGCACCAAGCACTGAGCTCCTGAAGCCTGCAGGTTGAAAGCACGTTTTGCTTTAACCAAAAAAATGCAAAACCCATTGTTCCAATATAGTGCAGCCCGGATGCACTTTGTGCTGCCAAATATTCCCCAGTATTTTAAGCCTGGATAGATTGCTGCTCAAAATGCTCTGGTCTGTTGCATTTTTAAAAGCTATCCTGCATGTTTAAGTTCCGTATTTGCAGAAAAAAAAAGGGGGTTGTAGCCTGTCTGATTTTGCTCTTCCCTTTTGCCAGAGGTCCAGGAGCAGGCTGGACCAGGCATGGCTTGCATGCATGGGGCAGAAGAGGGTCCTTGGCGCTGCATGGGTACTCCCAGCAATGGAGCAGCGAGGGTTTTGTCCCTGCTCCTGGTGATTTGCTGGAAGAGGAGGGGTTGTGGGCATAAGGCAAGGGATGTTCTTGCTGAAGGGGAGGGACCACATGGCTCCGCTGACTCCCTGAGACTCCAAATTTTCAAGGCCGTGAGCAGAAATGAAGGAGAGAGGAGGGGGAGCAAGCGTAGCCGGTGTTTATGTTTTTAGACAGGATTCATTGATCTGGGATCACAAGGGACTATTAGATCACCCGTTCCAGTCTGACCTCCCGTATAACACAGTACACAGAGTTTCTTTGTTAGTCCTATATTGATCCTAATTCAAACTTCCTCCCACTCAGCATTCACCCTCCCCCTGGGAGCTGGCTCGCTGGGCAGCTCGGGGTGCAGCAAGCCCCCCAGGAGTGGGATTCCCCTGCCTGCACGGTGCCTGTGGCTCCTCACTCCGGAGTCGTTCAGGCTTTGTTCCTGTGCATTCATCTTTTCCTAAGGAAACTTCTAAGGTTTTGATGGAAAGGTGCATACAGGGACCTCACTAGTTATTTACTGGGGTTTGGGGGTGAATGAGACAGCACCTGCTTTTCTGCTTGCTTCCTAGAGGGAACAGGGCGCAGGCTCAGTGCCTGCCTCCCAACCCTCTTCAGCCCCTTGGGGATCCAATGGCTGATTCTGGCTGCATTGGAGACACAGGGATCATAGCGGTGGGAAACCATCTATCGCTGGGGGACGCCGGCAGCCAGCGGAAGGGGTCAGCCAGCGGAAGGGGAAAGAGCCGGGCAGGGCGCTCGCGCAGGGCACCGCTCCCAAAGCTCGCTGAGCCCACGGGAGGCAAGCGTGCAGGGAGCGAGATGCCCTGCGGAAGATCACTCAGGGGATTTTTAATTCTTTTCCAGCAAAGCAGCTCTTCTTCCTCCTCCTTTTTCTTTTTTTTTTTTATTTTTCCGCCCTCGTCTCTTTGAGGGATTTAATTGTCTCACAAGTGGCACATCAAGTACACTCCATTGGCTGTCTGGAAAAGGATGCGCTGTGTATTGATGAATAGGATCCTGAATATTGTAAACACGGACATAATTGGCTTACAGTTTATTGCTAAGTGAAATGAGAGAGGAGGGGAGTGGGCCTGGAGACCTCTGAGCTGAATAGCTGTGACTATCCATGACGTTTTTGCTCCGAGTGGTAATCTGGAAATCGCTTAGAAGCATCTTATCAAACATGATGGGTTTGTAATAGAGTAGTTAGGGTGGCTTTGTTGGGCATTTAAAGCCTGTGACCTCCCGTGTTTGTCTTTTTCTCGGAGCAATCGCAGCTGCCGCAGGAGCACGTATAGAGCTTTTCCAAAGCCAGGACAGAGATGTGGGCTCCCCCTCCAAACTTCCCGGTGCTGTGCCTGCAGACCTGTCCTGCCGGGCTGGGTTTCGTCCCCTCAGCTCCCCTGGTGCTCTGCCGCCCGCTCGAAGAAGGCCAGCCCTGCCAAAAGGTGCTGTCGTGGGAGGGTGAGCGTCCAAGCCGTGCTGTCAGGCAGCCCTGCCTGCTGGGAGGTGATGTCCAGGCGCGGCGTGTGACGCTGCTGTGGGAGCATCTTCTCCTTCCGAGGTGGAGATGCTCGTCCTTCAGAGCCCGGTCTCACACCTGGCTTTCCCACGGTGACATCTGCAGCCGGGGCTGTCTCTTGGGTTGTTTGTCGGCTCCTGGGGTGATGGATGGAGCTTGACTGGGAGTGTTACACGGCCATCAGATGAAATTAGCAGCCCTCTCTCTTCTGTGTTGTGAGCATTTAACAGATCACAGCACGCACACGTGAAACAGAGGGGAACCCATGTCAAAGACAGCAACGGTGGCACAAAGTAACACTCACAGAGAGGGTTTGCATACCTACTGGCCATGCTGGGAGCTGGGGGGCGAGAGGGGGAACTCTGATCCACTGGCAGCAAGAAATTAACTCCAGTTAAGGAAGCATTAACCATTTGACAAGTTTCCTGATGTTCCCTGTGCAGAATTGTTGTGGGATTGTTTTTATTTTTGAACTATTAACTGGAAGCCGAGTTTCCACTTTTCTCCCCTGTTGATATGAAAATACATCTGGTCTCCAAACCGAAATTGCCCATTCGGGAAAGACAGTCAACCCGTTAAAAATGCACGCGCACGGAAGGAAAAATCCTCCTGTGCAGCTGGCATCACAGAGAGCATCCTCAGTTGGGAGTGGCTCTTGTGAGGAAGGGAAATTTATCAATCTCCTAATGTTGTTGACCCTTTGTCCCTCTAATGACACCAGCCCGGAGGCTCTTCGGCTTGAGTATTTAATAGGGCAAGTGGGAATCTATAGGCAGCAGCACTGTCCTCCAAATTAATACGGCATTTAGGGATGGAGCCATAGCAGTCGGGGGTGACAGATGCGGTGGTCCGGTCTCTTGATCTCTGCCTGTCCGAGGCCCTGGCGCAGCAGGCTCTGCTCCCCAGCACTGTCTGCACACCGAGCTTTGGGTAACTTTGTCGGCCGCCTCTTAATTTTGGAGTGCTCATTTCTGACAGCCAGAAATGGTTTCGATGCTGCTGGTGTGGCCTCTCTCTGCTTTTCCTCGCTCTGTTCTCCTCTCCATCCGCGCCTGGGCTCTAGCCCTGCCCTAGCCGTATGCAGAGCTAGCAACAAAATCCTGCTGTTCTGAGCCGTGACGTTAAGCTCGAACTAAACTCTGCAAAATCATGCTCAGGAGGGTTCAGAAATGACATTTTTAAGCCTATTCGTGTCCTGTTTTCTAGGAGGAGAAGGCTGTAGGGTTTTCACCCAACCCCTAAAGCGTTTGGAAAAAGGGACCCGCGAGGAGGTTTGCCCAGGCTCCTGGGCTTTGGGTGTCGCCTAGAGCGGGTGTATTACCAAATGCAGCAGCTTTCTGCTTTTCCAGCATTTAAGGATACCAGGTCTTGTGTGGTGGAGGCTCCCCTTTTCTTAAAGGCGTAGGATGATACGAAGCGGTTGTAATTAGAGGTCTTTTCCGGTGAGTCTCTCTTGGTTGAGCAGACACTACACCTTCTATCCCTAGTTCGGATACAGCTAAACAAACCTCTGACCATTCGATGCTTTGCTCTTCGAAGGAGGTGTCCTGGGGAGGCAGGCACTTGGGTGGAGGGGCTGCACCCCGAGAATAGCTCCTGCCTCCACCCCCACTTTCTTTGAAAGCCAGCCTGATTGTCCTCATTTCGTACTTCTCACGTAATTAAAATATATTTTTTCCCTACCTGTCTTTCCATTTGGAATAGCAGCAGCGGCAAATTTTCTCCTCTTGCTGGAAAGTTTCCAGCAATGCGGATGTATGGGGATGGCATTTCTCCCCTTCATCCCTTTGTCTTTTAAATCATCTGTGGTTTCTCTTTTTTTCCCCATGTAAAAGTCTTAATTCCTCTCAGATCAGTGAAGAGCCAAGTTTCAGTTTGTAGCTCGTTTCCAAAGGAAGCGACATTCACGTGTTTTTCACCTGAAATGCACAGCTTCTCCTCTGCGGCCCCAGCTCTGGCAGCCCATCAGGAAAAGGGGGCCATGGGGAGCAAGGTCCCAGCACGCCCCTTCCTGCATGGGCCGGAGCAGCAGTGGCCTGGAGGGATCCCTGTGATCCCACCCCGGCATCCCAAGCTTTGCTTCATCCTGGATGCAGAACAGCTCATTTTTGGGAGCGTGTTCAGCTGGGAAGGGCCAGTGGCACCAAGCTGTTGGCAGATGTGTCTCTCCCAGCGGGTTTCTTCCATGCAACGCAACTTGATGGCTGCATCTGCCTTCCCTCTTGCCCCGCGACCTTTCCCAGTGCTCCCCACAAATCTAGAGGGTGCCTCATCCCAGACTGGGCTGAGCGTGTGCCGTGGGGCGTGGAAGCAATCCTGCAGGGAGGAGGACATGGCAACGCAGAATGCTTTGAGGATGAGAGCCCAGCGAGTGTCGTGCTTCGCAGCGTGGTCATGGACGCGTTCGGCATGGTCTGCCCTCCTCCGTGACCTGCCGCGGGATGCAGCGGGGTTGCCGGGGCCAAATCCTGTCTTATAACCTTCTTCTTCCTTGTACTGCGGGAAGTGAGAAATTAAAAAGTATAAATTAACAAATGAGACCCGGCGATTAGAGCTGCAGTTGTTTGCCAGGCTTCAGAAATGGCTCTTCATGCCAACGTAAACAGCCATCACAACTCCCTACTGCCACCTCCCCCTGAGTGTTTATTTAAGCCAACACATTGCTCTGCTAATTGGATACCATTCCAAGTGAAAATAGGCCTTTAAAACAACAGCAGCGGCAAATAAAAACAGCTGTAGCTGCAGGAGCACCAGCCAGGCTTGCAGCCCTTCGGGGGGGAGTGTGCCCCCCGAAAAGGAGGCACGCTGCCCTGCTGGGGTCAGCCCCAGGGAGCTATGAAGATGGGGAATCCCAGCGATGCTCCGGAGCAGGTGGAGCGGGTGCTCCTCCTTTCTCTTTTTTCTGCTGAATGAGGAATACGTGGATTGAGAGGGAGTCAGGAGGGGAAAATGCAGGCTACCAGTGCTGCTCCCTGGAAATGGAGGGTGTGGGGTGTTGAGTTTCATAACCTGGCACCTCAGGCAGGGTCCTTGCTGCCGAGGAGTGGTCGTGGGCAGCCACAGCCCCTTGCAGGAGGGTCTCTGCCCAGAGACGTGATGTGCAGGGACAACCATAGACTCCTAGAATCTGTAGGTTGGAAGAGACCTTTCAGACCATCCAGTGCCACCGTTAACCCAGCACTGCTCATACCACCCCTAACCGTGTCCCTGAATGCCTCACCCACGCATCTCTTACATCCCTCCAGGAATGGTGAATCCGTGCCCATTCCAACGCCTGACAACCCTTTTGGTGAAGACTTCTTCCCTCATATCCAACCTAAACCTCCCCTGGCACAACTTGAGGCCGTTTCGTCTTGTCCTATTGCTTGTCACTTGGGTAAAGAGACCACCCCCCTCCCTCGCTGCCCCCTCCTTTCGGGGGGGTGTAGGGAGCGATGGGGACTCCCCTGAGCCTCCTCCCGGCTGGATGGGAGGACAGTGGGATGTGCTTGTGTGGCCCTGCAGCTGCTGTATTTGTTCCAGTGATGTGAGTTTGAGAGCTTATAACCTGCCTTAATCCCAGCCTGAGCTGGGGATTTTAGAGGAGCATTTTGGGCTCCTTTTCCCTACCCCTGTGCCCAGCCATGTGTCGCATTGCTGCGGAGCACTCTGTGGGCTTCAGGGGATGGGAATCTTTGACCGGCATGTTTGTGTATTTGCGTTATGGGCCCAGTCCTGAATTTTCCTGAAAGTCCGTGGGAGATGAGGACAAAGTCCACCTTTCAGAGTTGGTGTTTTCTGGATGCCGCTGCCGGTTGCCTCCAGATGTGGGAAGCCATCTGAGCTGCCGTGCTGGCCAGCGTGCTTGCACTGAACCTCAGCAAGAGATTGCAGCCTTAGGGATGTTAGTCAGCAGAACCTAACAGGGAAACCTCTGGGTTTCTGTAACACAGCACACCACCACAGGCAAAAAGAGAAGCTTCTGCCTTGGCTTCTGGCTCTGCCACGTTTGCTGCCGCCATGGCCAGCGTCACTAAATGGTTGGCGAGAGGAAGGCAGCTCTCCCCGTTGAGCTTGTGTTTCTTCACACTTGTTTCCCTGGAGCAGAAGGCAACCCCTCTGCTCACGTTTGGTCGGGCTGTACTGTGTGCCAACGGGGAGTCACGAGGTTGCTCTGCCCGTCTTCACCCAGCCCGAAAGGGCCCTGGTTTGCAGTGGACCTGCACAGTACCGTCCCCAATCTCAACAGCCTTTCCAGGCTGGAGCTTTCCCGGCTCAGGTGTGGTCCCAGGGTGATGCAGGGCTGAGCTGCTTGCTGTGCTGGCTTTCAGCCTCCTCCCTGGCGAGCTGCAGCAGCCCACGGGAATGGCCATGGGGATTTGCTCTGCTGCGAGGACGTACAAGATAAATGATCAAGTCAAAGCCACTGATGGAGATGAATCCTGCCCCACCAGAGCAAAGTGCTCCAAGTCGGATGCTCTTTGGGGGCCTTTTAGATTGAGGGCAGAGGGAGGGACAGCTTTGCTTTTCCTCATGTGAGCCTGGTTTTTATTTTCTCCCTTCTTATTAATTTTTTTGTCTCAATTCTGCAGAAAGCATTCAACGCCCTGTGCCACAGCACGCATTTGTACGGCCGGAGGCTGGTCTTGGAGTGGGCAGACACGGAGGAGACGGTGGAGGCCCTGAGACGGAAAACGGCGGACCATTTCCACGGTAACGTAGCAGCATCCTTCTGGCCTGTCCATACAGCCCTGGCTGGCACCGTCCCATCTGGCACCCGCTGCTGGTCCACGCCAGCCCTTTCCCCTCTGCCTGGCAGGTAGATGCTGGAGCCTGACAATGCAAGCGCAGGGGGAAGCAGGAGGCATCCAGGCCAGGCTTTGTCTGACAGCTCTGTCTGCTCGTGAGACGGTTAACTCTCCGTGTGCTGGCACTGCTGGGGCACCTCAGTGCCACCTGCCAGCTCCAGTGCTTTTGCTCCGTCATGCCTGCACCTCGGGGTGCTCCGTAGCTGGAGACAGGCTCTGTGCCTGCAGCACACAATTAAAAAAGACAAATAATTAGGCTGTCGGTTAAAATACGGAGAGGGCTGTTTGGATCAGGTTCCCGAGAATGACAGCTCCGCAGATAACAGCACTGCAGGCTCCTATTGACAGCCATTGACAGGCACAAATGCATTGCTTGGCAAATATTTATGTAGGAAGGGCTCCCCTGGGCTGGAGGGCTAAGCTGGAGATCAATGCTCTTCCTGCTGCATCCCCTCCCAGCCTCCCCTTGCCATCACACACGTACCCATCGCCTGGGGGGGGTTGGCAGAAGCAGTTGCGGGGCCGCACGTCGCAGTCCCGGCGATGGAAAAGCAGCAAGCCTCGCTTATTTAGCAAGCCGGCCTCCAGCGGGACCCGTTGCCGTGTTGGTGGAGCAGTGGCGCAGCGAGGATTGTTGCAGGCTTGGGGGAGCTGCACCTTGGTGGCGGAAGGGCTGAGGGTGGGCGCGACCGGAGAGGTGTGGAGCCAAGTGGGGTGTGCTGGGATCCACGGGCTGATCTCCAGCGTGGTGCCAAAAGGGAAACCAAAAGGAGCACAGCGGCGTCGAGCTGTATCCAGGGTGTAGAGCTGTGCTGCTGGGGGGTGGGTGTGCACACCCGGCGCTGGAGGGGACGCATCATGCTTGATCATGGCAGTGTGAATCCACCCAGATGGAGAAGGCAGGAGGTGTGATGATTCCTGCCCTCCATTTTATATTCAGGGTCTCCTTTCTCCCTTTCTGCTCTGCTCAGTCTAGGGGGAAAAACAGTCTTGGCTTTCTGGTAGCTGCAGACTTCCAGCAGATGCTGGCTGCTGCCTGCGAGCTCTGTCGCTTCCCTGTTTCCCCCAGGCTCAACTTGCTTCCCGATTTCTGTCTGCGTTGGCTCCAGCCCCCTTGTCTGGGGGCTTCCTCACCAAGGTTGGGGACTCTGGGAGAGCAGAGAAGGGTGTTTTCATGTCCCGGGAGAGACGCAGCCCTGGAGCTGCGGTGGCTGAAAAACAGGAGCAAGGTTATCGCTCCCCACCTTTGGGGACCGAAAATGTGATTGCAGGCAGCGGTCAGCTCTCCAGCCCGTCTGGAGGGGAGAGAAATAACGTCCGATGGCTTCAGCCCTTGCCTTGTGCACACGCGCGTCCTCCCTGCGAAACGGCTGGTAGCTAATCCTGCGGCAGAGCGGGATCTGCCAGGAGCAGATCTCCGTAACAAAGCCCATCTGGGGCACACCGGTTGGCATTGGGAGCTGGCTGGTGCCTGAGACCAGGTCTCAGCCTCTCCGCACTGCACTGGCAGGCTGGAGGTTCCCGGGTGGGATGTTATTTCTGTGGGAAGTGCCCTGTCCCGATTTTGAGGCAGGGTTGTCACGGGGTCTCTGGCAGTGATGCCCAGCAGCCCCGACGAGGGGAGGGAGCTGCCCTCCATCCCTTTTTCTGTGGGGGTGCAGAAAGCCCCTTCAGTCTACTGAACAGCCAGGCTGAGGCCGTGCAGCTCATTTCACTGGTGATGCAGACTGGATTCTGTCGACCAGAAACCAGGCTCACTTTTTCCTACCGGTCACCATTTTCCCCCACTTACTTTCTCTCCTGCAAGGCGCTGCACTATTCATGGAGTTTCCCTCTCCCACCCCAGTGTGGGTGACTTGTGAGGGTCTCCCCAGAGCTTTGCAGGCTCGCAGTGGTCAGGATCCTCTGGTCCCTTATTCCAGGAAGGGACTGCTCTGAGAATGGGAGAGAAAAGATAATTTGCAGTCCTCTAAGGCTCAAGAAACAGAGTCAAGGCCGGTGTCCCTCCTGTCTTCAGCTGCTCTTTGCCACCCAAAGCCGCTGCTGCTCCTGTCCTCACGTTGCTTCCCAATCCAAGCCCCCAGCAGCGCCTGGGAAGCAGGACAAGGAGGGAGATCCCTTCAAAAGCACTGTGGTGGATGGGGTGGGTCTTACCTCACCATCTAACTCAGCTTATTCCTTGTTTCCTGCCCTACATTTCTTTGCAGGTTGAGCATTGCTGTCCCATGGGAGAGTCTTTTTCTTTTTTGACTTTCTCAGAAAGTCTTCTGGGATCTTTTTGGGCCTGGAGACCCCCAACCCCGCGAGCCACCCATGCTGTTTGGAGAGGCTGGTGTTGCTGTAGCCGTGTTGGCAGGGCTTTGCCATCGGTACAGGGTGACATGTGGCCTCTGATGCTCCTGGCCCTTCTCCCGGTTATTCCACAGAAATAAAAGCAGCCAGGGAGTGTGCCAAGGACTTGGCACATACCAGAAGATGTGGAAGTGTCAAAGCAGGACAAAGGCCTGAGTCTGCCCATCTCGGGGGGCTTTCAGACTCATTTCTCCCAAGTTTTGATGCAGTTGGAATTTAAGTATTTTGAAAAGCTCTTTCTTTATCCATTTCTTCTTTTCTGTGAAGTCTGTGGTTTGCTGTGGGCACACTGGTCATCCACAGACATTTCCATAGTTAGCCTGTGGTGGATCTGTGTGCAGGAGAGGCTGCAGAGTGCTAGCAGGGGGTGAGAAGATCGCCGTAGGTCCTGGGGCGTTGTTGTCACCCAGGTCCAGTGGGAAAACACGGTGACCTGCACTCCCCTGGGTTTGGTGGCGAGTTTGACTTGAGCAGTGAGCTCATCCTGCTCTGTCTCTCTGCCATCACGTCAGATTCCTGCATCTCCAGCTTTGAAAGAGCCACCTCGATCTTTCAGGCTGGTGTCTTGAGTAGCAGCAGCCAAAACCCCTCACCCAGCAGCTCCGGCGGCATCATTTTTGGCTTAGCAGGGAAAGACTTGGTGAAGTCCAGACCCAGCCTGCGAGAGACTGAGTTCTCTCTGCTACCATTATGCACCTTATTTCTAGACACCATTTATAGAGATTTGGCTTCCAGTTCCCGGGTCTCACTCTGCTGTTATTTGTTAGGTCAAAGAGAGGTCTGGTCTCCTAAATCTTTCCTCTGTGCAGGCGTTTGTCACGGCAATCAAGCCACTTCTGAGCCATCTTTTCAATAGGTCTAATAGATGCAATAAAATGGAATAGGCTTCCTTCCCATTTCGGGTAGTTTTCAGGTCATTCTTTATGGCTTGTTCTGAGTCTTTGTAATGTTCCAGGGCAGCATGAGGACCCCACAAGTGGTCACCAGCTGCCAGAGATGGTTTCAGGAGGGAAGCCACAGCCCAGCCTTGACAGCTAGGACTGCAGCACTACCCCCTGCGCTCGCTCTCCTGCCTCCGAGCACAGTCTGCGAGAGGTTTAAGACCTTTGGCTCATCCCTGGGTGCATCTTCTCTCCATTCTGAGGCAGGAGGGTCATATATTGGGAAAAAAACCCCAGCACTTTGAGTTTTAATTGCACCCCACCATGCATTATTAATCTGTGGGACCTGCTGCTGCAAGGTGGCTGGAGACCCCGAGAGCTTGGTCAGCTCCAGGGGCGGATTTGATGCTGCTGTGGATACAGGGACTTGTCTGCTGTGACGTGGTTAAGGAGAGGCCACGGGAAGGTTGGCCAAGGGTTGGCCTTGGGGCCTCTAATCCAGCCTGTGACGTGGAGCAGGGTGACGGCAAACACTGCATCAGGGCAGCGAGGGCTGCATGAATCCTGACACCAGCAGCTTCTTGGCCCTTATTTGTGGAAGGGAATCCTCCCTTTGGAAAACAGGGATCACGGATGCCTTCCAAACTAACAGGGGGAATACTTCGGCTCCACTGAGAGACAGAGGGATCCCAGTGCCCTGCAGCTGCATTTGCCAGCCCTGGGACGAGAGGTGGATGGATCTGTGCCCTGCGCAGGAGTGAACGGTCCAGGTTGCATCCACAGCCCCGATGCGACCTGCACGGCTCCTGCATCCCCGCGATCGCACAACCGCAGCCCAGAAAAGGTCTGTGACGGCTCAGGCCCCCTTGTCTCCCCTCACTTGCCTGTCACGGGGTGACGGTTGCCGGTGCAGCCCCATCCTGGCCGGCCTCGCTGGGGGAAGCTTTGCGAGCGCGGCGGCGATGCCCTCAGCGTGCGTGCGCTCCTTCTCTCCCGGGAGCTCGCAGTCCGTGCAGGGAAGGTACTTGCTCCCAATCCAGCTAAATTACTATTGACTTGTGTTCTCTGCGCTTCACAAACATTGCACTCAGCCGTCACCAGCGGGGCCGGTGGTATCCTGCCAGGGCTAACTTGGGAAACCAGCTGTGCTGGGCCGTTCTTTCCTGCTCTTTCCCATCGATCAAAGAATTAAATTGACAGACGGGGAATTTTGCACGAGACGCGGGAAGGGGAAGGAATGGCTTGTGGGGCCTTTTTTTTTTTTTATAGGAAGGATGGGGTGGAAAGAGGGGATGCAGAGGCTGTGAGGTGGGTGAATGTAAGTGGTGCGTGGGGAGGGGGTCTGGCTTGTATTTCGGTTGGGAGAGCGTTGCTGGTGAGACGCCGGGTCTCAGCAGAGGGCTGGGGGTGGGTGCAAATCAGAGGAGCCGCGCCGCAGCTCGCCCCTGCTTATTTACAGTTGTTGGCTGGAAGCAGAGGGTTTTCAGGGGATGGCACACTCCGCTCCGGACCCCATACTCATGCAGGATGGGAAGAGTCGTCCCTGTCCCCATCCCCATCCCCTTTCAGGTTGCTCCTGTGGCTGTAGAGCCCCGGGCTGCTCTCTTTACCTTTTGACTGTATTACAGACCTGCTGGGCTCCCCCTCACTTCCCAGCCTTTTGGGTTCCCTTTCTCCTCCTTTTTTTTTTTTTTTTTGATTTTTTTTTTTTCCAGAGAGCATCTGTAACTAATGCAAACACATGCCGGAGCCGGAGAGTAAAACCCTGCAGGATTAGCATGGCATCCGCAACCCTGCCACGTTCTAATCCCGTGGTAATCCCCCTCTCAGCCCACCCCCGCCGGCTTTGGCTATTGTTTAAAGGAAGCAAATGGGATCGTTAGCGGGCAAACCTTAACCAGCTTGGAGCAGCAGAACGGAAGTCGAACCAATTCCCTTCCCCACCCTCCTGGCTCTTATTTCCCCCTTTTCCTCCTTGTTAGGTGGACAGGGGGAAGCTCCCAGTGCTCCCACTGTGGCGGGTGAATCTGGAGCCAGTTGACCTGCCAGCCCTCTGCCCACCCCACAGCGGGTGTCCCACCGCGCTGCTTGGGGACACTCTTAGCACCCCGCACCCAGCACCCCCTCAGCTGTGCAACCCCCGTCATCGCCTCCGTGCGGGCTCTCGGTGTGGGGCACGTCGAGGTGTGGTGGCAAGTGGGGAACACACTTCCCTGCTGCGGATTTGGGAGCTGAGACCGCATTTGATGCCGTTTCCGAGTCCCGAGCATGAGGGTGGCCAGGGGGAGCGGGAGCAGGGAGGAGGAACCGCTGAGCTGGCACCTTCCTCCGTGCTGGGTTGTCCCTTTGGATGATGGAATCAGGAGGACCCTCTGGAAAGTCCTGGGGTGGCACCTTGAGGCCCCCCTCGACTTCCCAGAGCTCAGCGGGGTGGGTGCCGCCGTCCCCCTGCCCGTCCCCACAGCCCCCAGCAGGGAGGGAGGCGGGTTCTGGCACTCTGTCAAGGAATTAATTGAAAAATAAAATCATTAGATGGGAACTCCAGAAATGCAAAATTGTTGGGAGTTGGGGGGAGGTGGGGGGGGGGGATGTGAGCTTTTGTCAGGTTAATTTCTTCTGTATTGATGTTTTGTGACATTTACTTGTTGTTTATCTCCCGCAGCAGCTGTAATACTAAAAGAAAATGCACAGCTTGTTCCATTTATTTATTTTACACCTTTTCTTCAGTCCTATGGTATGTTTGTTTG
>NW_010227610.1:1576-3104 GCF_000690775.1 Eurypyga helias | reverse complement strand
CCTGCCGAGAGGTCCTTCTTGCCCGGCGCCGGCCTCGGCACAAGGACCAAATGGCTTCGTCACCTCCTGTACTGGGCACCCATGCGGGGTTGGGATGCTCGCTCGGCTGGTGGCAGCCCCGGGGGGGTTTTCTCGCCCTCCCACACAGTCTGTAGCATCTGTGGGGAGCGATGCGTGCACGGTGCTGCGCCCCACGGCAGTTTTGGGAGCGTGATGCTGCTGATGGGGTCACAGGGCAGTGTTGTTGGTGTGGGGCAGGGGAGCCGAGCGGGGACATCACTACCCCAGCTATCAGGGGAATCAGCCTCTCGCCTTCACCCTCTGCCAGCTGAGGTGAGAGATGTGGGCTGGGCTGTGGGGCCAGGCTGCAATTGCACATCTCAGCAATGATGTCAGTGGGTCTGTGTCCTGCCAACGGCCTTGTTGAACCAGGGCTGGTGCCTAGGTTGGTTTTGCGACCGCTCGTGGACAGGGGATGAGTGAATTGGAGTCACAGGAAGGTTCGGCATCACCAGTGAGCCTGTTCAGATGCTGGGGCCTGTTGCTCCCAGCACAGCCTGTGAACTTGAGCGTGGGTGGCGGATATGGAGTCACACCTCCAGCCATGCTGCCTGGCCAGGGCCTGGCTGGTGAGGAGAAATAAAGGGTAGTTGAGGGGCTCTACCCGAGAGGGGGGTTGGAGGTAACAGGAGATGAGCTGGAGGAGGTTGTGCATGGGCCTGGGTTGTAATCTTTGCTTTTCTTCTTCCCCTGCATCCCTTTCGGTTCCACCCGGGTCTGGATAGACTTCCCAAAGAAGAAAAAGCATTCGGAGTTTTTGAATGAAATCCTGGAGCATCTGGAAGAGGAGGAGAGCGCCAAAGATGAGGCCGTCTAGAAGCTGCCTGGCGTCCAGTGAGGTGGGTGCTGGCGTGGTGGGGCCATGGCAGGGCACAGACGACCTGAAGGGTCACAAAGCCCTGGGCTGCCGCGGCGTGGGCAGTGGTCAGAGGGGGACAAGGTAGCCTTGCACAGGCTCAGCAGCTCCCGAGCTGGGATCCCACCCACTGCCTCTCCTCCCTGTCACCCCTCAGGCTCTTGGTGGTCTCAGGGGGCGCAGCTGAGATTCGGGCTCGGTTTAGCCTCCGCGTTGAACCGAGAGCACGCACTGCTTGTGTTTCTGTGTGTTCCCCAGCGTGTCTGCTTTCTGCTGTTGCAGCAGAAATCGCTGTCGAGTCACGAATTGGCCCTCGCTGTGAGTGGGAGAGAACAGATGGGCTGCCAAAATAAAAAGCGCCTCTTTGGCTACCAGCCTGCAGCTGCCACCACGAAAGGGGTAGTTTAGAAACACCTTGTCCCAGCCAGCAACCCTGGCCTCCACGGCTTCGCCCCCTCCCAGGCCACCGTGCACCCCAGGGCCTGGTTCATGCCATCTCGAGTGCCGGCTGGCGTCGCTCCTCCTTGGCGTGCGTCTTCTTGGAGTCGCATCTCGTGAGGCTGGAGGGTGGGATGGCAGAGGTTGGCAGGAGGGAGCTAGGAGGAAGTAGCT
>NW_010227610.1:0-1546 GCF_000690775.1 Eurypyga helias | reverse complement strand
CCCCCCACTTCCTTTTGAGAGCACCTAGCAAACCCTGTGTGGGTTCAGGACAGGTGAGACGGGCTCACAGATCTCCTCGGTGTGTGTTTGCAGCCGTGGTGGAAACCCTGGATTGCTGGTAGGAAACCTGTTCACCAGCCACAGCATCCAGAGCATGGCAGTAACAACACCAGGGATGCTCCTGGGTCCCTTTGAACTGCACCTTGCCCCCCTTTTCCATCCGCTCAGGGACTCACCGCCCACCTCCATAGTGATGAGACCCCGTCCTGCGCTGAGAAACTCACGCAGGGCCAAGAGAGAGAAGAGCAGCGCGCTGGCACGCTGCCCGCGGGGAGGGGACTCGGGGCGCTGGGTTGGCAAATCCTTCACGCCGGGGAGAAGGTCCCTGCGGCGCGTTCTCCAGCAAGGCTCTGTCTGCTCCACACCGCTGAGGGAATGATTTTGAGATGTTGCAGCGCCCATTTTTACAGCCGCAGAAATGATGCCAGTTCCTAAATCTCATCCGAGTGGCCTTGGGTCACCCTGGATTTTGGGATGCTGCGAGGGCTGCGCCGTGCATACGTCCAAAGTGGTGTCGAGCCCACCGTGCCGGAGGGGAGCCGGGGCTGTCCTCTGTGTATGAGCCCCGGGAAGCCGTCCCATGCTCACGTGCCCCAGTGTTTGTGTGCACGCTGCATATTGCTGCCAGAGAGGCTGTTTTCCTCCCTGCCTGTCGCAGCGAGGCGATGCCCAATACACCTCGCAGTGGGATGCTCATAACCTTACTTATTACCGGACTTTTGTTCAACCCACAACACTGCTGGCTGCCTGAATAGCGGGCGCATCTGGGCCTGGAGCCGACCAATAACCCTGCTAATGCATCTGCCTTCCTGGGCCACCGCAAGCACCAGGCACGAGCGCAGTGCCGAGGCCCTGCTGAGGAAAGGGAAGGTGCTTACGTGACTTCAGGAATAATCCAAGTTGGGTTAAATAACCGCGTGCTGCATGCAGTGTGTCTGCAGTAAGCGCCGGGGCCTCAAGATAACGTTTCTTCTCTTGGAGCAGCTCTGATTTAAGGATGCCTCCTCCGGGTGTATGTGCTGCTAACACCTTCTCCAGCAGCCAGCCGAGGATGGAGTGGGGAAGGGATGGAGCTGGGGAGGGATGGAGCAGTGCCAGAGGTGCAGGACAGGCAGCATTGCCCTGACACGCTTTTGACCCAGCTCCTCTGCAGACCTCCTCCCCAAAACCAGCCCTCCTGCGGGGGCTGGGGATCAGCACTGCTGGGCTCAGGGCTCCCCAGCTCTTTGTGCTGTCCCGGAGCAGAGGCCAAGAGCTGCTGCTCAGCACCTAGAGGTGTAACACCCTGTGCCGGTCCCCCAAACCACGCTGCAGCCCAAGAGTCCTGCTGCTGCCTCCGAGCTGCTTCCCGGCCCCCCCACACTGGGTTTTCCTGCTGTTGGGACCTGGGGCTGCTGGCTCAGGGGACAGACCCACAAAATTCAGGGGTGTCCCCTTCGGGCCTGTGCAGGGTTGCGGTGTAGAACACTCAGCCCGTAGGGCAGCT
>NW_010227609.1:0-21466 GCF_000690775.1 Eurypyga helias | reverse complement strand
GGTGGGGGGTGGGTTGGAAGGGGGGAGAACGCATTCCTCCTCCTTCACACACAATTGGTCTAGAGAAGGCAGAAAAGGAAAAGTGAAGTGAGGAAGAAGCTGTATCAGCAGAATAAATAATCTTGATGAAGGCTGATATTTTAAAGTCGCCTGAGGGATTTTGCAAGTCTTCTGTGATACAAAAACTGTAGGAATAAAGAAAGGAAAAGATTAATAAATGTCAGGGAAACAGGACACAAGGGACAGTATTTTAAAGTTAGCACGTTATATTACTTATATTAAATATATGCAGGAGGGGTCCTTCCTAAACCATGCTTTATTTATTTCTAAGGCAGAAATGGAACAGAGCAGCCACAGTCCATGAGGAACAGGAACATTTGTGAGTCAGCTGTAACACTTACATGTCAGGAGAAAATACATAATTATTTCCATCCCAGTACGAATCTTTGGGAAGGAATAAGAGAGGGGGAAATGTCTTACGCCTTGATGTCTAGAAAAAAAAAAATCAAGGGATTAATGGATGATGAGGACTTGCAATATGTGGGCCAGGTTGTAAATATGTGGCCCTAGTGCGGGGCACCTCGTAAATTGGGAGGTAAGGGAGGGTAGAATGCTGACTTCCAGGGCTCAGATGCTTTGCCTTTCTCAGTCAGCAATAACACTGGACTGCTCTAGGCCTCCTGGACAGGATTTTCAAAGTCCTAGAGGCAAAAATGTGACAAAATGGCTATTGGCAGCTGTTCCTTCAGAAAGAAAAATGTGGTCTGTGAGCAAAGTTCTCCACAGTTCGGCACATGCTGACTATCCTTTGCCTGTGAGGATTAGGACCATCACAGCAGCTCCTCCTCGCAGAGACTGGACACAGACTGCCACTTCCAAAAAAGTATAGTGAGGCTCGTCTATCAGTTGCCTCTCAGTGGACTTGAGGGACCAGTGGCATATGACAGTGGCTGCAAAATCACTGTCGCAGCAGGAAAAATCGTTCTGCATTAGTAGAAGTTATAAACTGAACAGGCAGTTTCTTTGACTAACTGTTGGTTTGGCTGTGGTCACAGAGACTTGCCATGTCAAGAGGGACATATCTACCTGCTACCCCTCCATGTTCTGCATAGGCATGAAGCAGAGTTTCTGAGGTACCAAAGGAGTACCTGAGCATATTAGAACATTCCTCTCAGTGTTCAGCTGCCTTTTGCAAAGGTCTGGAAGTATGATATAGGCAGGTTACAATGGGGCAGGAACCATGGAGGGGAGTTTTATGAGCGTGAATGAGTTAAGTAGGGAAGGAGTAGAGGAAAGCCATTGCAGACAAATCAGAAGGAAGAAAAGTGGTTTGAGTTGGTAACATGCTGGCAAGGGGAGGGGGATCTAGATACCTGGAGTATCTGCTTTGGTTTTCCGTTTGGTATAGATCTCGACTTGGTGTAGGTTTCTAGATCACAACTCTTCTCTGGATTATGTGGCAGCTACTTTGGTCAAGAGGCTTTCCAGTGCTAGGAAGCACAACATTTGTGTTCATGAGGTTGGAAAGTTTCTTAAATGTAGGCAGCTTCTTCAGCAAAGTGGATTGACAGAGCACCAACCACTGCTAGGAAACTCTGATAAAAGTTGATGTTCCAATGAAATGGTACCAGACTGCTAAATTTCTCTTAGTGGAAAATAAATCTAAGTTTACGATAAAAGGATGCAGAATCTTTATTTATGGATATTTTTAAGAAAATATGAGATACATGTCTGTCAGTCATTATTTAACAGAGTCAGTTTTGCTTTGGGCTGGTCTTGCTAGAAGACCACTCAAGGTCCCTTCCTAAATGTAAAGTATCACAGTGCATACTTCATTTTCACTTAATGTCAAGAATTACATTTACTTTTTTCCCCAACATTTCAAATAGAGTACAAGAACTTTACGATTACATATTAATTATTTTTTTTACGATCTGCAGTGGTAGAACTGTAATTATTCTGTGAGAATAGCTAGTGTTTTCCTTGCATTAGCCAAAACATCCTTATCTCCACTCATTTCATGTTTAGCAAAACCCTAAGCATTCTAATGAAAAGAGTTTATTATGGGCTTCTCAAATGTATCCAGAATGCAGGTAACTCCTAAGTGTTTTTGTCATTACATCTCTGCTATTCTGCTACTGTGAAGACTATTTATTCTGTTCTCTTTCATGATCTGTGTTATGGAGATAAAAATCAGCATACAGCTTCAGCAGCTGGAAAAAAGGTGCTGGAGGACCACATGACCATTGTCTGTGTATCACCCAAGACACTGATCCTACAGAATTTTCCATCATGCTGTTTGAGAATCAATGTTTTTTAAAAACAAAAGGCAAAGCTCAAGCAGTATGTATTCTTCATGTTTCAGTACAAGACAGGTGATGAATAGTAGCTGAGAAAGCTGCGGAGACTTTCATGACTGACTGAACATATTCATAGTACTTTAATGTTAATGGCATCCAACTCACCAAGTATATGAAAGAAAGGAAAAACTGGGCAACATGAGAATGTGGCTTCATGATTTCAGCATATTGACCTGTACCCCTGTGTCCTGCTAGCTGTGATAGTTAATTTTCTACCTAATAGCTCGTATAGCGCTTCGTTTTGGATTTAGGAAGATAATAATGTTGATAACACACTGATGGTTTTATTTGTTCCTAAGTACTTGTAGTGCTTATACTATGTCAAGGACTTTTCACCTTCTCATGCTCTGCCAACAAGGAGGTGCACAAGAAGCTGAGACGGGGCATAGCCTGGACAGCTGACCCAGACTGGCCAAAAGGATATTGCCTACCATATAACACAGTGCTCAGCATATAAAAATGGAGTTGGCCAGGGGGCTGGAATCACTGCTTGAGGATGGGCTATCAATCAATGAGCAGTTGTATTGTGCATCACTTGGTTTTGTATATTTCTTTATTATTATTATTGTCACTGTTCTTACTGTTATTTCCTCTCCCTCTGCTATCCTATTAAACTATTTTTATCTCAATCCATGAGTTTTTTTCTGATTCTCTCCTCCATCCCACCTAGGTGGGGGGAGGCAAGCAAGCAGCTGTGCAGTGATTAGTTGCCAACTGGGGCATGACACCCTGAAAAGAAACGTAAAGCAAACAAACCAGATCATGCTTAACTCATGCCATCTGCAAGCTCTGGCAGAGGATTTGTGCTGCAGAAAGCCACAAATTCCTAAGATTCAGGACAGGTTATTTAATGTGTGTGAAGCAAGAGACTGATTTTGGTGATCCACTTGTAGGAAAAATAAACACAAAGATGAGATTTACCTGTACTTGAAAGAAGTGTTAATGTCTGTAACGCTCCTATTACTAAGGGTCTGTCAGCACTAACATTTAAGCCTCTCAGGTATGTAACTGACATGATGATGCAATTATAAGTGATGCTCAGCAATTATACTACCTTTAAATCTCCAGAGAATATGCCCTGAACTGCAGTAGTATGCATAAGGGAGATTGGGAAAGATTAAATGGCTGACCAAATATCATGTACTAATCCAGAAGCCATTCAGAATTAATTTTTATTGGCTGTATAACCTTAGTCAACTGAATCATTCAATCTCTCCATAACTGTAGAGTTTTAGGAATCATATGCTGGAAATAGCCTCTCAAGGCTTTTCCTCCTAGACCAAATACTCGTTATTGCTTGGAGCAAAATGTTCACTGTTGTCCGTTCCACTCTGTAGGCATTAAAGGATGGACAAGCTGATTGCCAGTTGCAGTCCAGATGTAGCACAGTCAGGTTAACATGTGCCCAGTGCAGAGCTAGATGCAACTTGGACATGTCTGTTAGAGAAAGGCTGCTGTGATTACAGCCACCTCTTGGGCTGCCTCTTTAGCCATCCCTCTCTCAGTTCATCCAGGCTGTTGCTATCTCTTCCACGTCTAACTTCAGGCAGTCCTAATACACCATGCAGGCCAGAGAGCCCAGAAATGGGTAACCCTCTCAGCTTGTGACTCTCTTCTAGCACTCTGGAAAAGGGATTGTCCATCTTTGAGGAACTGCAGCCAGGCTGGTCACAGGGCTGTCCTCTCCTCAGCCCCTCAAAAGTACAAGCTGGATTTGGGAGACCAAGGTCTGGCAAGTAGCAAAGACCCTTGGCAGAGCTACATACTTCAGGAGCACCTAGAAAGCTTGCCAAACTTATCACACCCCAAATCATTCTAAAAGACACCAAGAAATCCTATGGCCATGTAGAATAACTCCAAAACAGGAGGGTACAGAATACTTGGTAAAGACTTGAGAATGTATGCACCTTATGAAAGCAGAGCACAAGTCTCACAACACACATATCTAGGACTGATAGGAGCTTTCAGAAGCCTCTGGCCATGACCTTGTAATCCCTTTCTCAGATGAGCAGGGCTTACTCAGGCAAATAATTGCTTTTAAATCAATAGGAAGGCTGGTATGAATAGTAGCTTTCAGCTCTTGCTGCTAAGGTCTGTTCACATTGCTTTACGCTGTATTGTGGGACTTCCTGTGACCCAGCACACTGAGAGCTGGACACAAGCAATGCCTGGGGAATCACCTCTGCTGTACACCCCCACCAGAAAGTTTCTTCCTCCAGGCCCATCAGCACGCTTCATGTCACAGCACTGGGAGAAGGGCTGGGCAGTCTGCAGTGAAATGTCAAAAGTGGTTTGTGTTGTGCTTATGCATACAGTTCAGTGCGTGAGAGCATGGTGCAGAGACCAAATAGTTATTGTGCATCTACATGTCTCTCTTACACAGGCTCAGATCAATATGCATTGTTTCAGATATGACCTTCATGGTGGATACTGCAGCGTGAAGAGCACATGATAGCTCTTACATCAATAAAAAAAAATGGTTAAATAGCAGCTTTTAGCTGTAGTCATCACTTCATATCATGGGGTTTTTCCTGAGGCTGTTTGTGTTGTTATCTCATCCAATCTTCCTTATTAGCCACATAGCAACTTCCTACTTAGTTGATAAAGTTTCTTAAAATATCTAAGTGATGAAAACAGAGCTGATGATGTGTTTATCTTCTAGCTTTTTAATGTGATGTGCTATCTTCTAAACCAAAACAGATGAAATTTTTCTTCTGTCTCTGGTTATTTTTCTTTTTCATCCTAGCCTCTACTCTTCCTTTTTTTATCCACAGTTTGACCCAGAAAACACATTGCTCAAAAGTCACGTCTGACTTGAGTTCTGAGTCTATATTATTCAAGTGACTTTGCTGTTCCCATTAAGTAAAATGATTTCATTCCAGAACTCTTGATTAGAGAAAATGAAAGATCAAATTATTTGTCATTGAGTTAGGATGATGATAAGGGCCATGATACTTAAGGAGGAGAATTATTAAAATGTCACATACACGAAGCTGTGTATTATTTTGGCAGTCCTGCGGCATTCTTCTCTATTAACACAGAATGATACATTATTTACAAAAAAATATCCATTGAAATTAAAGGAAGTTATTGAATGCTCAAGATTTGCATAAATCAAACTGTTCCTGAATCTGGACAGAAGTTCAGCTTCTACTGTTGAAAAACAAAATGTGTCAGCATGTTGTCCTTGAGGTCCAGGGCCTGTCCAATGACCCTACGAGATCAACAACCTCACTCTCTGATCTTCGCACGACCTGCCCTTGCAGAGCTGTGGAAGCCCCCACCTTCCCTTTGGCTTCCTGGCGGTGATGGCAGTGTCTTTCCATTTCCCACCAACATCGCAGTCACTGACACAGTGGGGTGGCCCAGCCTGCCCTCAGAAGGAAGAACCCTTTGCTGACACACATTTTGTTTCGAAGCAGAAGACTATTTCTGGATGCCACGGGGCTGACTCACTAGCCTGAGTTCAAATCCCCAACCACAGGACTCAGTTCCTTTTACTTTGCTGCTGTTTTATTTCTCCAGAATAAAAGAAGCTTCTGAACACATGCTGAACATATCTGTAATGTCTTTCCCTTCTGTGCTGAGCACAGGCTCAGAAGAAACCTTGCTCTGTGCCTGTCTGCTTTTGGAGACTGATCTGTTTTTAGCCCCCCTTTTTCCCAAGACCACAGTTTTCAACACAAATATCCGAGTCATAAATAAGGGGGTTCTTCACCCATCCAAAGTCCATTTTCCTTGTTGACATGAAGCTCACATGATCTGCAAGCTGTCACCTCATCTTGTCTTGCATGCAGGCCTTGGCAATCACCTGTTAGTCAGGAGCTGGAAGCCTTAATTTCATCATTGTGAGGGATTCTCATGAAATGCTGTGAGCACACAAGGCAGATTGAGCCCGAAGAATTGTTCTTTGAAGACCTATTTGTAAAGCACTTTTTAAGGGGTCTGGCTGGCTAATGATCCTACAAGCCTGCTGAATCATGAATTCCAGTCTCTTCTTGTCATGGGCAATCATGTTTTGTAATTTCTTTAATCAACAAAGATTACATTTAAATTAATCATTTGTGGCCCATGAGAAATAGAGGAGCTTGAGAGACCTGGAAATATTTTCCTGAGTTCTGGCCTAAATTTTATTTACAGGCAATTTATATGCATCTGGTTTTGCGCCAAGTATATTCTTCATCCTGAAGAGCTTGTCTGCCTCCTCTGTACTCACCCCTCAATGTATTTATAGTCATCTGTCATAACTATCCCCAGCCTTTATTTTGCCAGGCAAGACAAGCTGTCCTGTTTTAGGCTCTTTGCTTTTCTGTTGCGCTGTGACCCTGTCTATATCATCTTTAGGGTGGTCGTCCTTGCTTGGAACTCAGACTGTCTGCCATGGGACTGCAAGCAACTCCAGAGGAAGTTCAGCCTTGACTTATACCATATTAGAAACACTTTTTCATTGACAATATTCCATTTATGTTGGGTTTTGTCTTTTCGACAGGGACATAACACTGGCAGCCTTATAGTCTTCCTGTAACTGATTGAGAGACCAGTGTCTGTCTCTTCTCCTGGCATATTCCTATAATGAGAGTGTGTGTATATGTCAGGAAGTGCGTCTCACCAGGCTGGTGCTTGCATTCTCACTCTTTCAAATATTTAGGCAGTTAGGCATCAAGGTTAAGGTTCACAGCAGGTAACATAGCAGCCTAGCACAGCAAGACGTATGGTCAAGAGGGATATGCCTCCAGGCTGCAGGTTAGTCCCGGGGCATCCGGGAATAGTAAAATACGAAGTGCTGTTTAGCAAATTTGAGCAACCATTAGAGGCAGCATATATCAAGTTAGCTTCAGATAGGCTAACAGTAAATTGGACAACAAAAAAACATTGAAAGGAGATTTGAGTTAAAGGGTTGAAGGGCCGAGGAGAGAAATGAGCCCAAGTTTTTCTTTGCCAGGGGTCAGAAAGCAAGTTTAATTTGAACTGGTCAATAGATAAAATTCATTAACTTGCATTGATTAGGATCAGACATTATTAAATCCTGTGCAGTTACCTTATTTAGATTAAGACAATTTCCTGTTAGTGCCAGTAGTATAAGAGGAAAAATATAACTTTCTTGTCCCCCAGTATGGGTATGGAAGTCAGTATTTCCTTGCACCTTTCTCCATGCAGCTGGGCTGTTGTGGAGCAGGACAAACGAATCCGTGGGGTGAGAAGGCAGCAGTATAAAAGAATGTAACTTTGCAGCACAGTATAGTGGTTACATGTACAAGAAAAGCATTCTCTAGTTCCAGCCCCCTGCTCCCTGTATTGATTCTGCATCTTATTTTAGGCAGCCATCTGTTTAAATTTTTGTTTAAGTGATAGAAATAAGGTTTAAAAAGAGAACACTGACAAATTCTGAAGTATGTGGACTAATTTTCAGCTGTGCTCATTTGCAGCTGAAAACTACAATTTCACTCTTAAAACCTCTGTTCCAAGACTCTATTTCACCCAGCATTTAACTCCAAAGCTTCAGAAATGCTGTAATTATTTTTATCTTTCCCTTGTCTCTATTTTTTTAAATAATTAAATTAAACAATACAATGAATAACCTGGGATTTACTGACCTCTAATGGCTAAAGTAAAATCTTCCACCTTTTGTTTAAGTGTGCCACTAAATGAAAAAATACATTCAGGATCTGCTTTTTGAGTCAAGACACTCCATCTTCAAAAACATGTCCTCTCCTTCTGGTGGTAGAGAATCACTTATTCTCTCAAATGGGCTGAATAATATTTTTTGGATTATGTGAGTAAATTATCAGTCACTTTCCCATTCCCTGTAATTAGGATGGTAAGAGGAAGTCAGGAAGCTCCAGTGCCTGGCTTAGTGGTTTTTAATCAGTTTTTCATGCCCTGCTAATGGGAAAAGAGCAGTTCCTCTCAGCAATTTTAAACTGTTTCCTATGGATGGATTAGGTTTACTGTATAAGCACATTACCTGGACAGTTTCACAAAATATTCATATAGGAAATCTGGACTGGAAGAGGTGAATTCGGCATCATGAGCAGTATTTATGAAGACTCTGACCTCTGGTAACCAAAGTTGTGAAACTAAATCCCAGACAGGTCAGCACTGTGTCTTGGCAGCCCCTGCATGCTGCCGACCCCTGGGTGCAAGCAAAGGAGGAGGCTTGTGGGAGGCTGGAGGCATTTTAACCTGCTTGGATTAAAATAGTTTAAAAATAAGGCTTGATAACATTATAGGGTCTAAGTAGCTGTGAGTATTTTGAGTGCAAGCTGCATTTTCCCCATCAAGGTCAGGCAAAAGGTAGGTCAGCCCTTGGGTACCATTTCCACCCTCTGCTAAAAAAGAGCCAGCAATGGGACTGGCCATTCATCTGCTGTCTAATACCCCCTAGCCCAAAGAATCACAAGTTGTAATTTCTGTTTACGGAGATGGCTCATAAAGTATTATCCTGTTGCCAAGGAAGCAGGCAGAAGAGATTACAAAATAGATGGATAAATATTATTGAAAATGGGATAACAAATTATACACCATAGCTGGATGCTGTCTAACATGCACCACCATTTTCCAAGTAAAGCATTGTATTTCTTCTTGAAGGTTTAACGGCATAGTCAGAATGAGCCAATCAATCACAGACTAACCTCACCTATCAATGTGCTTTTACTGTTTTTATGACAAAGCCCTTCAAAACATTAACATTTTTTCTATATATGGTTGCCTTATTATATCGGTCTATTAATGAGTTGGAGTGGCAAAACCTGCAATCATATGATAAACTAGTTTAGCATAGGGATAAAACCTCCTGCTTTTACCAAAATATTATTCATCATACATCCAAGTTATCAGTTATTTTATTTAAGACTGATATCTAGAGTTACCAATATGCTGGTAATCCTGTAGTTCTGGAAATCCCGTATCATGCTCATGAAAAGAAGGGGAGCAAAAGATCCCGTTTTGAATTTTGCCCATCTCTGATCACCAGATTTTCACAGATGAGTGATTTCACACAGCTCTGCTTACCACGCCAGATCCCATACGTAAAGTAATCTTTGTTCTTTACAAGGGTCCTCAAGGCTGTCCACTGATCTATAATTTCCTTGTGAACGTATAGTGATGGTTTTATAGAAACCTACAGTACAAGCTTCTGCAACTGAGTTGGTCCCTAGGGATTTTTGCAGCCAACAGAAGATGTTTTTAGGGTGCAGGTTTCTCACCTGTTTGGAACACCTGCTTTAGGATGCACAGACTACAAGAGCTCCTCCTTTGAGTAGGGCAGGTCTGCTTTTTAAGGTATACTTTGGGTCTCCATCATTTGAAGGTGGCAAGCGACCAGCCATGCATGCTGTGAGCACTGACCCTTTCCTACATCTACAATTGGTGTGCCATTTTGGCAGAAATGGAATAGGCCTGTCTCCATGTCCCCATGCCAAGTAGGGACAAGCTGAATGTCCTTTTGATACTGCAATGGGTTCCCAAGCTCCAGCTGGGAGCTGCATTTTTAAACTAGGCTAAAGCAGTGCCTCTCCTGGTGCAAAGTGGTGTTACCACAGGGCCTGGCATCAGCTCTGCCAATCATCAAGGCCTCTGAAGACTGATGGGAGAGAGGTTTTCTTTTCTGGCAGGACAATATAGCTGATTTTCTTGACCTTTCTTACTTCTGGTCAGCATGGTGAAAGTTTGCCTGTGATTTCTAAAAGTGCTCTTGAAATTGCTGAAGAGCAATAGCTTCTCCTGGGGTTGCTCATTTCAATGCTTCATGTTTTCAGTATCATCAATTTTCCCTGTATGATATTGTCAATGGGATGCAGCCAGAACCATATGAGTAAAGCTTATAGAGCCACCAGTTGCCACCTATGTGGTATTTCTCTTCTTTTAGTTACTGTGCTGGGAATGCAGACCTGGATGGAGCAAAATGATAAACTGGTCAGCAGCAAGATGTGCAGCAGCATGGCTTTTCAAGCACAGCAAAGCCCACTGCACTTCCTTACTATACTTTTTTCTCTTCAGTTTGGTCCCAGTCTTCTGCATGAAGAGAAGCAAAAGAAGACCAGCAACTGGAGACCAGCACCAGCACCATAGTACAGCAGCAACAATTTCCTATAGCTCTTTGTACAGTTTTAAAACTTAATCAGTGACCAGCTCTAGTTACCTGTAATCATGGCTTGTTTACTAAGCCCTTGCATGTTGGCGAGTGCCCACTGGAGACCCTCCATAGTTACTGGATTTAAAAGCAGAGTCTGCAGAATACACCTTTGCTCTGGTGAGGTAAAATGTACCTGAATTGATACTAGTAGTTCAGCCATGATTCACTGCCTACATCACCAAAAAGAAAATGTTTGGGGTTTTTTGGTAATGATGCTCAGATTTTTGATGCATAGGTCCATTTCTAGAAGTCCTTTATTACTGCCTACAAAACCACCCAGTGCTGAGCTAATTTCTCAGGAAAAGTAGTGCAGCTCTAAAAATAACTTCTCTGGGGTTTGCTGTATGTAGCTGTAATGTTTATTTACCACATTTCCGCTTTGTGCTGTGTCTTAGATGCATCTTCAGTCAAAATACAACAGCTCTTTTTTTACCAGACATGTAACATTAGTCCTGTTTTCCATTGGTTTGCCATCAGATTACATACTGATTTCACAGTCTGCTTCATTCACATTCAAAGTCCTGAGCCAGGGCGGCAGGGCAGTCTGCAGCTAATCTGCTCTTTGGTCATGTTCCTGAGGGCAGTGCATTAAGGTCCGAAGCAGCAGGATGCCATGTTTGCTTTGCCTCTGTTATTAATTCAGGTCAGTTGGAGACAGGGGCATATGGCTACTCTTGACTAAAGAAATACTGGTTTCCTGCTTAGTAGCTGCTGATAATTTTATTCTGTATTTAATGGTTCAGCACTCTTGAGACCTGGCTGTGAAGGATACTACATGAATGTAAACAGCTGGACTACCTTCCCTTAAGCACTGCCTGATCTTATTTAAAATATCTTAAATTATAAAATTTACACTGCTTCCTTTGGGAAGCTGTATCACAGTCTAATAAATCTCTGTTCCAGGAAGTTCCTGCTATAGCCAGGCACATTTTCATGTGTGCACTTTGCCCTGTAGCTCCAGCAATTTGTCACTCACCTTGAGGTTTATGGTCTACAAATATTATACACTTCGGAGATGGATCAAAGTAAAAAAAAGCTTAAAAAAATTGATGAAAATCTAAGGATCACCTACAGGTTACAGAAGATGGTGGGAGAAGTGATTTTCCCTGGCTGACTACAGCGGTGGTGGTTATGTAAAGCACTTCCACTTTATGTAAATCTTCTGTCTATGAAGTGCAATGCTTTAAAAATAGTTCTTTGTAAATAGATCACTGCAGCCCCTTAATCCTTGTTGCTCTTTCCATTACTTTCAGGGTACTTACATCTTTCTTCTACTTAAGTGGTTAGGACTATAAGCAGCTTTTAAGGGCAATCTCAAGAGGAAAGAGCAGAAGGACTCTATTCCTTGCCGACTGATGCCATTATTCCAGACCACAATCTTAGATTCTGTTTGCTCATCTTTAAGCAGCAAAACATTTTTTGGCATGAGGAAAAAAACCCTCCATTTTTATATGTCTTTGTAAGGAAGAAAGGGGGATTTGCAAACAAAAGCACCAAGTAATTTTATTCCTAATATTATTAAGACTGGATCCCATAGTTAACAAGAAATAGGGGCAAAAGGTATGTGTCCTCCATTATTTACTCATGTGTTCCTTACTATGCCAGGACTTCACCAAAATTACAATGTGAGAACAATGCTCACTGTTATTGCTATTAGTGGTTTATGATTTTTTTAGAACTGAGTGAAAAGGAACACAGGCAAGCAGTAAAGAACTGCTATTTCAGGCAGTTTCTTGTCTGGACCATTCCTTTCTGGATTTAGGTGTAACATCTCTGTGAGCCTTATCTCAGTGTGTATCAGACAAATAAAACAGTTTATAGATTAACAAAAATATCACCTAAAACTTTATTGATGTTGCTTGTGTCTATATAAATATTTTACATATAAACAGAAATAAAATATTATTGCTACACTATATTAAACAAATGACACTAATTGGAAAGAAGTAATTCAGTAAGTAATCTGGAGGCAAGCAAATTAAATTCTTTAACTAAATACTGCTATTTCTTTCTGCTCACCCTAATTTGCATATGATTCTTCTTTGTAGCCTATTCCAAAATGTTTTATCATTTTGCTTCAGCAATAGTAATTATTTGGACAGTTTGGAAGTGGAACAGGAACATGAAGATGAATCAGTGCATATTTTCGCTGTACTTCACCGTAACTGACAGACTCCTTTGGGAGCTGGATTTTGGTGGAGCAGCTTTCTATCAATATCATTGTAATGAGCTTTAATATTTAAATCCTGTTACAAGGGCTCTGAAGGAACGATTACGAGTTGAGAGCTTTTCCTCATTATGTTATGAGGCCTTTTGCTCCTTCTCCTTCCTCCTTGCCTTCTTCCTGCTACTGTTCGTTTATTAATCCCTGGGAGTGTTGCCTGGCAGGGGCAGCAAGCTGAAATGAGCCAGGTGCCCTGAGTGAAGATAACCACGTTAGTAAGAGACAACAAGTGTAAGCAAGAAGATAAATCATTATAAGACGACCAGGTGAAGAAGGCTATGAGCTACAAGCTGGGGGAAGCTGTGGGATCACAACAGGAAGAGATCACTACATGTTTGCCAGCTCTTCTGACATACCTTAGTCATCTATCATTGTCATTGCCCGGAACAGGCCACTGGAGTAGATGTGACCTGTGCACATGCAGTTTTCTGCTCCTAGGGTATGACTGAGCAAGGGATCATGCAAAAGGACAGCAAGTTTTACTTGGTGTAGTTCAACCCACTTTCTAAATCACTTACTTCCACACAGTTGGCTTTCATTTTTTAAATCGGCCCAGACATTTTCAGTGTCCATGTAAAAAAATTGTCAGCTGCTGGAAAAATATCTGTGACTCTTTCAAATTTGCAAAAGCATCCTCTAACCATAAGGAATCATCAAGATAGGAAAAGAAGTATCCTAGGAAATGTCTCCATGTTTTTTCTCTGAACCTGATCAGCAATCTCTCAAATATCCAGAATTCATTCCTCAGTTTATGCTTCAGAAATTCATAAAATATTTAGTTATTTCACAACACACGCACTTATAAACAAATATTAAGATGTCTCTTTATGTCAGTAGTGCTTCCATCTCTGTAACTGTAAAATGCAGAAAGAGATATCAGATTGATTGGTGATCAAATGTTACCAACTGGGGGGCATTGTTGCACTTACAGTGCATTATTTAAATCAGTATTTGGATAATATCAAGAGTAAATGGGAATTACTGGAAGTAAGATCTCAGTCATATAGAACATATGTCAATCAATAAAACATCTGCTCCACCAAAAAGCAGTGCAACATATATGAATGTTGTGTTTCAAATATCTGTAGTTTCACAGAGAGACTCCTGCAGCATGTGGCAAGATCAGTCACTGGAAAATGATATTTTAAAAAGCCCCTGTGAATCACAGTTACAATATGTGATCTGAAACTGACAGTTATCATTATTCTAAATTACAAGTATCCAGCTGGTCTTTAATTACAATAGATTGGTATTTCTTTAATTGTCAAGACTTTTCAGGGATGAATAACTCATTTTAATAAATTTTAGTAAAATAAGAAAAGACTTTGATCTTAAAGATCAGGCTCTGTCATTAAGGAACCTATCACTCTCTCTTGTAGAGATAGGGCCAATAACAGAAAGATGAACCTTAGGCAGAAAGGAAATTCATAAAGAGCTCATGCTTAATATATTTCTTGTTTGATGGTAGTGTGCAAGATGTTGTCTGTATGCTATTTACACATGCTATTTGTGAGGTATGCAGAGACTACAGGGAACAGACAGTTATTAAATGGACAGCCAATGTCATGGTTCAGTGCATGTCTGAATATGGTAATAAGTGAGCACATGCCATATGCCAGAAAAATTAGGGATCATCAGGAAAATGCTAGGGATGGTGAGCAGCTCTCTTCATTTATTGTAATAAATAAGTAAAGGATTAAAGAACAAGGCCTACCAGCACCTACCTCCATTTTGTTGCCAGAAAGGGATTGTGTATACTGGTCCAGCAAAGCAAAATCTTCAAACCTGCAAAATAGCTAACACTCTGCATAGGTCCCAAGTAGGTCTTGATGGCAAATATTTGGGAGCATGTTCTGCTACAGCAACTTTCTGTTTCATGGTACAACTTCTTACCACATTTCAACATTTCAGAGTCATGGAAGCTATGCTACAGAAAAGCACATCTTGCTGAATTTGGTTTTTCACTGTCCTTCCCTATAACCTGCATATATATTGGAAAAGGTGAGGAAGCTCTTTGCAGGTACACTGCCAGAAATCTTTCTGTTCTACCACAGTCTGAATGAAAAGGTGAATGTGTGTTGCTGCAAGCGTTGACCGATAGGAAGCAAAGATGCTTTCACCAGTGGGGTTACTTATGTGAGCTGGCACAGAGCAGAGGAGAGAGGAGGAGAGAGGCGGCAACATGTTTGCCAGCAGCCCAGCCCAGCCTGGTGTAGGATGGCTGCCACCAAGGCCCAGGCTCAGAGTGGGAGGTGCTGATTCCAGGAAGGTGCTGACCCAAGCTCCTCCACCAGAAAGAGAAGGAAGCACTTAATTTTTCATGGAGCTGACTCTCCCCCTTCAGGAACCACCTCCTTCTCATCTGACTCTGTGGGGAAGGTGGGCAACAACACAGTACAACCAGCCTCCTACCCTTTCCCAGGCCCGGCGCCTGACATGTCTCTTATCCACTGTCTGTCACAGGTGGGTCAGGTGGCAGCATCAAGCTGAAGTTTCTGAACACCTGGATTATTTCATCCCATAGGATAAATATGTATTTTAAAAATAATTTACCTCAGAAGAGAAGTCTCAAAATCACAAGTGCTTTTGCAGTGGTAGCAAATGTCCACAGTGTGGTGCCAGTGTAATGGCGATCTGGGCCTCTTTGAGGTGACAGCTGCTGAGGAGAACTGGTGCCTGATTGTTTCTTAAACATGGATGCAAACAAACTCTTTCTCTTCAGGATGTCCAAATACTGACACATCTCAAAGTGTTGCTCTTTCACGGCCACTTGACTCTGCTCTCCCAGCGTTACGTGGTCCAAAACTGGTATGGCTCAAAGACCTCAGTGGGGTACCTGTCCTTTAGCAAGGTGATCACCCATGGAAAGGTTGAGTCCAAGAACCATTAATGATGACTGACACATGGGCTTGATAGCTGGTTCATTAGCTCCTTTGTTAGCGCAGTTGTTAGTGGTAGGGAAGGTTCCTATGTTAGTGGGGTGGGGTAGGGGTGGGGGAGGAGGTAGGGATCATCTGTTTTTTTCCGTTATCACTTAGTAGTAGTAGTATTGTTAATATTTTAGTAATAACACTATAATTTTCAGTTATATTCAATTATCAAATAGTTCTAATCTCAACTTGATGCGCTTCCTCGTCTTTTCCTCCAGTTCTCCTCCTGCACTGGGGGACGAGTGTGTGTGAGTGAGCGACTGAGTGATACTTAATTGCTCCATAAGGTTAAACCACAACAGGCCTAGTAGTAGTAGTATTGTTAATATTTTAGTAATAACACTATAATTTTCAGTTATATTCAATTATCAAATAGTTCTAATCTCAACTTGATGCGCTTCCTCGTCTTTTCCTCCAGTTCTCCTCCTGCACTGGGGGACGAGTGTGTGTGAGTGAGCGACTGAGTGATACTTAATTGCTCCATAAGGTTAAACCACAACAGGCCCACACTACCCAATACATTCTCATTACCACCATGCTGCTTCCTATCCTTTCGTATAATACATACATATCATTCCCCTAGTCTATGGACCACCCCTGTAAAATGTCTGTGAAATGTCCACAGAATGTCTATTGAGTTCATTTAGTCCGTGACTTTGGTCTCCACCTGTTATGGTGGTCATTCAGGGCAGGAGAGGTACTGTGTTGTGTGGAGTTACTGGGCACCAAAGCCAGCTCATGTCAGGTCACTGCTGCACTTGCACTGCTTTTTTAAGGCTTGTCTTCCATTGGTTCAGGTCATTCATGCTATAGTAATTCCCATAACATGCAACTCAAATAATGAATTACAAAAATTTTAAGGTATTTCCACTACAGTCTCCACCCTTGCCCCCCTTTCAACCAGATTATAGTGTTTAACAGTGCAATGAACTCCTCCCCTTGCCCCTGCTCTACCTTGGATTTATTCACAGGCTGCAGTCATGCATGGACTGCAGGATTTATTCATAGGGGTATCCCTGCTGCAGCATAGTCTTATCTACTACCACAGTCATTTTGAGGTGTACCTATTTCAGCAGGGCCCTACCCATGGGCCACAATGCCTTCAGAGATGTACCTCTTCCAGCTTGGCTATACCCATGTCTGCATTCCCTCCAGGGGTGTAGCTGGTATGTCATGGGGTTATACATGGCCACACACTTTGAGGTCCTCTAGCATGATCTTCTGCACAGCCACTGACACTTCAAGGTGTACCTGCTGCAGCGTGGACTAATCCACAGCCACAGATGCTTTGAATTGTACCTTCTATGACAAGGTGACTCACTTAGTGGATGAATGAAAGGCTGTGGATGCTGTCTACCTGTACTTTGGTAGAGCCTTTGACACCGTTTCCCACAGCATTCTCCTGGAGAAACTGGCTGCTCATGGCCTGGACGGACGTATTCTTTGCTGGGTAAAAAACTGTCCAGACCAAGAGAATTGTGGTGAATGGAGTTAAATCCAGTTGGCAGCTGGTCACAAGTGGTGCTTCCCAGGGCTCAGTACTGAGGCTGGTTGTCTTTAATAGCTTTATCAATGACCTGAGTGACAGAATCAAGTGGACCCTCAGTAAGTTTGCAGGTGACACCAAGTTGGATGGGAGTGCTGATCTGCCAGAGGGTAGGAAGGCTCTTCAGAGGGATCTGGACAGGCTGGTTTGATAGACAGAGGCCAACCGTATGAGGTCCAACAAGGCCAAGTGCCAGGTCCTGTACTTGGTTCACACCAACTCCCTGCAGCACTACAGGCTTGGGGACGAGTGGCTGGAAAGCTGCCCAGAGGAAAAGGACCTGGGGGTGTTGATCGACAGCCGGCTGAATATGAGCCAGCAGTGTGCTCAGATGGCCAAGAAGGCCAATGGCATCCTGGCCTGCATCAGGAACAGTGTGGCCAGCAGGACTAGGGCTGTGATTATCCCCCTGTATTCAGCACCTCGAATCCTGTGTTCAGTTTTGGGCCCCTCACTACAAGAAAGACACTGAGGTGCTGGAGCGTGTCCAGAGAAGGCCAACAGAGATGGTGAAGGGTCTGAAGCACAAGTCCTGTAAGGCATGGCAGAGGGAGCTGGGGAGGTTTAGTCTGCGGAAGAGGAGGCTTAGGGAACACCTTATTGCTCTCTACAGCTACCTGAAAAGAGGCTGCAGAGAGGTGGGTGTCAGTCTCTCCCAGATGACATGTCCACAGACACTTCAGGGTGTCCTGCTCTCACATGGACTCATCCACAGGTCACAGTACCTCTGACTCAAGTTCACACTGGAGTTCCAGCCTGTCCAACACATCAACACAAAACCAGCGGCAATCCCCTTGCCACCTGCCACTCAAGGCGTTTGGCCATTCCAGTAATCAGAATGTTCCCAGGCATGGCACAGTAAGATAATAAGCAGTGCAGCAGCACAGCAAGTAACAAAGGCAAAAAGCAGTGACTAACGAGCGTTAGATTCCAATATACAGTAAGGCAGACAAGCCCCATGGCAAGCACAGGACCCTGCCAATTAATAGCTAAACAACAATAATAGCTATAAATTTGATCTAGCATGTTCCAATAAAATCTGTCATTATCTCAAACCCTTCAAGACCCACGTTGTCTGAAAATTCTCATGATTTTTAATGAGTGTAACCTAGAAGACTGATAACCCCTCAGTGCAGTCTGAAAAATGAATGCTTTGTGACATAGATTGCAATAAATTGCTGAAGTAAAGAGCTGTTTATAAAAATAAAAATTGGAAAGCAAAGAGGAATTCGTGCAAGCTGTAACATAATAGAATCATAAAATCATTTCTATGGTTTGGGTTGGAAGGGACCTTAACGATCATCTAGTTCCAACCGCCCTGCCATGGTTAGGGACATCTTCCACTAGACCAGGTTGTTCAAAGCCTCATCCAGCCTGGCCTTGAAGACATCCAGGGATGGGGCATCCACAACATCTCTGGGCAACCTGTTCCAGTGCCTCACCACCATCCCTGGGAAAAACTTCTTCCTGATATCTAATCTAAACCTCCCCACTTTCAATTTAAACCCATTACCCCTTGTCATGTCGCTACAGGGCCTTGTAAGAAGTCTCCTCCCAGCTTCCTTGTAGGGCCACTTCAGGTACTGGAAGGCTGCTATAAGGTCTCCCCGGAGAGAGAGTTTTTAGGTAAAACTCTCATAGTGTACAATTTTAGATACCATTGGCTGTTGTGTTGGCCATCTCTTAATGGAAACAGCAGGTGTAAAATTCAGTATTTGTTAGGAAGATGTTAGAAAGTTATATTTTTTTCATCTTTGCAATGTTCTTGTGGTTAGTGCTATCTGCCTTGTATTACAACTTAAACCTGGTGAAGAAACTGTTATTATGATTTTATACAATCCTATATATTTTTTAAAGAAAACCAAGGAATACAGTACTGGACACTTAGAAATTTGCTTCCCTCCCAGTTAACTTTGGGACTATCTGCTTCTAATGGGACCCTTTTTTTCACATAATTGGCATTTTGAATGGAAACCTATTTTCCCACTTCACCACAGTGTGGGAAAAAAAGGCAGAAGGAGACATGTAACTATACAACCCCAGAAAAGCAGCCTGGGAAACTGGATTAGCACAGTTTATCATGAAAAGGACTAGATTGTTTAAAATCTACAACCACTGGCATTTTGAAGAGAAAACATAAAAATACACTTTTCAGAGATTAAAAAATTATATCTCTACCAGATGCACGAAGCTTGAAAACACTTGTTTTCTTTCCCAAAGGAAAAGAAAGAGTATGTTAGGACCTTCTGCCAGGAAGAAAGTGCATTCCCAAGGCTGTGAGAGCAGGGTAAATCCACAAAGTGTTGAATTGCTGAAGTATTTTCAAATTCTTTGCAAGGTAAGCTAGACCAAAGTACAAGCTTTATTAATACAAGTGCTGAGAGGAAGCTTGAGCAACTCTTTCAAGACTCATTTTCCCCAGGTTGTGAAGTTTCAGTATGCAACTTTACTGATTGTAACAACCTACGTGTCTTGAAAGCGTGCCAAAGACTATTATATATACTCTGGCATTACAAAAATTTTAATTGTCTGTTTCACCATTGCTAAAGCTCACTTAGCAATACACAGTCACGAGACGCCTGCCTGGAACACTCCACAATGAATGGAGAATGGCCTCCACAAATTCAAGGAGAATATCTTGAAAATGGCCAACTGTTGGGAAAAAACCCCACTCAGTTTCTAGACTATTGCATAGGCCGTACAAGTATGTCCATACTAATAACTCAGTTTGCCAGGTACTGAGGGCATGAAGAGACTCAGCTCCTACAACTGCAGAAAAACAAGGGCTTTTGGAGGGCATCTTGTTCAAACTCCTCCTCAGTGTTTGGGCCATCTCTAAAGCCACAGCAATGCTGGCAATCTACCTGTACCAGCAAAGGTGGCAGCTGCTTGCAGCTGGACATGGCCAAATACCCGTGGCCAATACCAAAGCATGATCAAAATCTGTGTGAGGCCTTGTTAGCTCAACAGGGCAGTCAGACCTGAGAACCTTCATGCAGTTTTCCAGTGTAGATCACTACATCCCACTGCGTGGCAATGCTGCCAGTCAAGCTTGTACTCATACCCCAGGAGAAATAACCCTGCAAAGTCACATGCGTGGTGGCTTCCTTCATTAAAACAATGGACCACAGCGACTGTTTTCTCAAGTTTTTGTTTATGCAATAAGAGTCACAGAAGCGTTCAGTCATTGCTCCCAAAACTTTTGAAAATCAACAGAGGTAGGAACTGCAATCAGTAGAGGTAGGAACTTCTCTAATTCTCACAGGGTCCAGCAACAGCATTAGAAGTAAAACTTTTTTTAAAAAAAGAAGACTGAAAGGAATATCTTGTACTACTGAACAACTGAAACCATGATCAATGTGCAGTGATGCAGTTGTCAGCAACTTCTACATAAAGAATTTCTTGGTAAATCCCAGTTTCATGGAAGGTTTACCTATTGCACATACTCATGAAGAATTGATTTTAAGCAATATGATAAATTGTGCCATTATAGATTATTTGATGGATCCTGGTTTTGAAAGGAATTATACTGCGAAAGCCTTTGCTAAATCCATGCACCACAGAGACAGGAATATCATATGTATCCTGTTGGCATGAAAAGGCCAGTACATGAAACTCAGGAATTATGGTTCTGCTTAAAACACTTACAATAAGGTATAGTTTGCAAACCTGGTAAGATAGATAAGGTAGCATCTTGCTTTCTTTGTGGATGCTACCATGATGTATCATGAATCTTCAGTGTAGGACCAGTATACTCCATAGCAGATACTTTTTGATGAAGCACAGGGCTTTTTTTGTTTTTACCTTCTTTGCACTGGGCTGCAGTACATATTTAGAAAAAAAAGGCAAATTAAAACTGTAAAATGAGAGGATGTAGCAGCAGACCCTTTCTAAAGACTTTGAAGAAAACACAAGCAGCTAAAGTGAAGAGGAAAACGACCTCTTAAAGTGCCCTATCCAGTCCTCCCTGCAGCTGAAGAAAGCTGTGCTGTGTTCTGCTTCACATGATTCAGTAACAGCCATTTCAGAAACAGCCTCAATACCTTAGAAGGAAACATCCTTTGAACTAATTGCAAATTGGGGTCCTGAAGAAGTGGCATAACTCATAAAATCCTGAGTAGAACATGAATGCTGTTAAAAAAGAGAAACAGCTGGTAAAAGAGTCTGAGGAGAATTACTGTACCATTTAGCTATTACTCTGATCACTGGGTTTTGGCTAAGTAGCAATTGAATTCGGATTTGGAAAAAAAAAGATCATCTTAAAGATCATCT